>NW_017676258.1:0-48627 GCF_001879085.1 Nicotiana attenuata | reverse complement strand
ATATATATATATTGCTGCGGCGTGCAGCCCGATCCATAGATATATAATCCTCACAACCAGGCCCTCGGCCTCTCTCAGTCATTAACCTCACAATTAGACTCTCAGTCTATCTCAGTCATCAACCTCACAATCAAACCCTCGGTCTATCTCAGTCATCAACTCACAAGCACTTGGACGATTAGTAAAACAGGGAACCCAGCCCAAACAGTTTTCACATTTTTATGAAATATAGTGATAAAACCAGATTTAAACAATAACCAGGTAAAAACATGACTGAGGATATGCTTTCAAAGCAAATAGAGTGAGGAAAAATAGTAAAAATGCCCTTAAGGGTCTCAACAGGTCGGCACAAGGCCCCAAACATGGCATACAGCCTAAAATATAATATCAATCTCTAGAACATGGAATATCATAAGGTTTCAAATCAAATATGCGACTTAACAATCGTACGGGACGGACCAAGTCACAATCCCCAATGGTGCAGAACTCCACGCTCGTCATCTAGCGTGTGCATCACCTCAAAATAACACAAGGATGTGTAATCCGGGATTTCAAACCCTCAGGACAGTATTTACAATCATTACTTACCTCGATCCGGTCCAAACTCTAGCCCGCGATGCCTTGCCCGCACGAATCGACCTCCGGATGCTCCAAATCTATCCACAATCAGTACATATCATTAAAATATGCTAAGGGGGTGAAGCCCACTCGAAAATATCCAATTTAACATCAAAATCCCGAAATTTCTCAAACCCGGCCCCCGAGCCCACGCTTCGAAATCCGACGAAACTCACAAAATCCGACAACCCATTCAACCACGAGTCCAACCATAACAAAATTACTAAATTCCAATAACAATTCGGCCTCCAAATCTTCAAATCTTATTTTCAAATCCCTAGGTCCAAATCCCCAATTTACACCTCAAAAACATGTAATCTAGTCGGATTATTCGATGATAATTCAATATTATGGAGTAAAAATGATCACAAGTGACTTACCTCAATATTTCCCATGCTTTCTTGCTCAAAAATTGCCCCAAGTCGTGTTCCTTCACCAAAAAAACGTCAAAATGAGCTAAAAAAACGTAACAGCTTTAATAAATCCGATTCTGGTCGCTAAAGGCTTAATTCCCGTCGCTAAAAGGTCCAATCTGGTCGCTAAAAGGTGCACACCAGATCTGATGCACCACCAGTCTTTAATTTCACTAAAAAGGCTCTAACTCCATCATACGAACTTAGAATTCAATGATTCTTGTTCCTATGAGTCAAAAATAATGATACTAACATAGTCCTTCAATCGAAACTCAATTCGGAGTTCGTTTGCTCAGTGCGATATCCATTTCGCTCATTAAACAATTAACTCATGATTCGCGTCAAAAACTCAATCGCGACTTGATGTAATTAGACCAAACTTTCCAGATCACTCCTACAATTCATTATCAAAATTCCAGAAGTCTCAAAATCAAATTTCGATCTCTAGAACTAAAAATGAACCTTTGGATCATTACATGCTTATGCTCAAAACGCCAAAATCTTCAAAGAACTCTTCCAAAATATATCCGAGCCTCATAGGACCCCAACCAAATATGCCAACACACCCCATAGCATAATTCAAACTTGTTCCAACCTTCGGAACGATCAAAACAACATCAAAACATCAAATCACCCTCGGATTCAAGCCTAAGAATTCTAAAACTCCCGAATTCCGGATTCGATCGAAAAGTCTATCAAACCTCGTCCGAACGACCTGAAATTTTGCACACACATCACAAATGACACAAAGGACCCACTCCCATTTCCGGAATTCCATTCCGACCCCGATATATAAATTTCCACTGCCTACCGGAAAACGCCAAATTTCCAATTTTGCCAATTCGAGCCTAAATCTACCACGGACCTCCAAAATACATTCCGGACGCGCTCCCAAGTTCAAAATCACCTAACGGAGCTAAATAAATCATAGAAATCCAAATCCGAGATCGAATGCTAAAAAGTCAAAACTTGGTCAAACCTTTCAAATTTCATGCTTCAGCTGAGAACTGTTCTTCCAAATTTATTTCGATTACCCTGAAAACAAAAACCAACGATTTACATAAGTCATAATACATCACACGGGGCAAGCCATGCCCGAGAACTGGCGAGCAAAGTACAAAAGCTCAAAACGATCGGCCGGGTCGTTACACATATATTGTCTATTAGCTAAATTAATTCTAAAAGAACTTGGGCCTGACTTAATTCAGATGAATCTGGCCCAAATAAATTATTAAGCATTTAATCAATTTAAAAATAATGCATTCAAGAAGAATTGGGCCTACTAATGAGTACAAGTAACTCTGGCCCAATATTCATTTGTGGACAAAAAAATGAACTTAATAGTGAGTCCAAGCGAACTCTACTCCAACACATATTTGAAGGAACTTTAAAATTAATATTCGTAATGACAATATGCAAAATTTTGCCTATATTTTTGTTTATCTTTTAAAACAGAAAAATAGAAAAAAATGGTTTTTTAATAAATCGAAATCTGTTAAATTTTGGACAATCTTCCTACTGATTTGCCTAAGTCTTTATTTTCGAAATGCTGGTTTTTAAGCTTATTTGTATTTCAAAAATCTTGAAGTGTACATGCTATTGATAAACTCATTTTGTTTTAGTAAAAATCAGAACACAAATTCATAAACCCAATTGGTTTTGGGCCTGAAAATGTATTATGGTTATCACTTAGTTACTTTGTAAAAATCTGATTTTTTATGACTTTAAGCTAATAATAATCCACCATTATTTAATTATTAAAAGAAAACAGTGTGGTAAATTGCTAATCTATTAAGCTGGTTTAACACACAAGGAAATGCAGAAAAAATTAATACATTTTTTGCTAACTGAATAACCAAACTGACTGTTGCTATTCTAATAGAATTTTTGGAAAATGATTTATGTGATACTACTACATATGAACATACAAACTTTATAAATGTATGAATATTTAAGCAGATTCTGTAATTTTCAGAAAAAATTTTTACACTAATACATTTGCCTAAAAATATTGTAAATAAATTTACAACATAACAAACAAACAAACTTTAAACTAGCATGGTTCATGCAGTATTCAAACAAGTTGTAGATTTATCAACAAATTCCAATCAATGATTTAGCAAAAGAAAGAAACTTTACATTTTTTGTTAAGAAAAGTACCTTGACAACAGCAAGAAAACAGATAGAAAGAAA
Source organism: Nicotiana attenuata (assembly GCF_001879085.1). Classification (NCBI taxonomy): domain Eukaryota; kingdom Viridiplantae; phylum Streptophyta; class Magnoliopsida; order Solanales; family Solanaceae; genus Nicotiana; species Nicotiana attenuata. Next base: position 45,403 of record NW_017676258.1, on the reverse strand, counting down.
ATAGATCTCTGAAAAGTTGAGTAAGAGTAGCAGCAAGAAACCCAAAGAGAAAACCAAAACCAGCTTCCAAAAACCTAGAAATCCAGAAGATAGTGTGAAAAACCAGTAGGAGTTCTTTGCTAATAGTGAAGGAAAGAGACTCCAAAGTAGTGCAGAATCAGTATATTTTTAGGTCTAAAATGTACATCCAGGTCTGTGTATAATGAAAAGAAGGAGTTTATTTATAGAATGAGGAGGTGACAAGGGGTAAGAATTAAGGTCCAAAGAATCTGTTAGAATTCCTTATAAATTAGGAAAAATGGCATCTTCTTTACAAAAATGGACAGCTGTCCAATTTCTAGTACCATCCTTATCTCAGAAAATGGACAAGTGTCCAATTTCCAGATATTTTTGGGATCTTATCCTTTTTCCTACTCAGCATTGGGACAGTTGTCCCTATTCTATAAAGTTCTAGCACTTTCTAAATGATTTTTAGAATTTAGGTTTCTAAACTTGACCATTAAGGGTCTTGGAATTACCTCAAAACCGGATTGGTTCCGGGCCTGAGTCAGATCTTGGCCTAAAGAGCTTGGGCTCTTAAACTTTAACAAAGTCATGGGCCTGTCCATTTAGCCAGGCCCAATTTTAAAAATGAAAAATAAATAAACAATAATAACAAAGCTATGGGCCTGTCTATTTAGCCAGGAGCAAAAATTAACAACACTGACAAAATTGAAACATCAAGCAAGAAATGCAACACTGTTTTTTTTATTTTTTTATTTTTTTTAATTTTTTGATTAATCCGTTTAATTATTTAATTAACAACTACATAATAATATAAAACTAACACAATATCACTATACTAACTTTACATATACTTTAATTAAATCCGGTTTTAACTAGTTAATTAATTATAACAGAAATAACTAAACACGATAATTAACAAAATAAATACAGAAATTCGTTAAAATAAATAAATAACAAAAATGAAAATAACAGAAATAAATAAATAAAAAAATAGAATGCGTAAATAAAAATAACAGAATAAAATGCGGGGAAAAATAAATACAGAAATAATAGAAATAAATACAAATGCGTAAATAAAAATAACAAAATTAAATGGGTCTAATCGTGAAAAAATCCTTAAGCCAAGACTCCCGCCTTGGATCTAAGATCCTTGATGGAAGATCTTGGCCGGAGGATTTTTTAACGGCTAGGAAAAATGAAAAGGGGGTAGATCTAGGGTTTGGCCTTTTTAGATCTAAGATCTATGGATATTGGTTGGGTTTTTGGGGATTCGGTAGGTAAGATGAGGTTTAGGAGGATGAGAGGAGTGTATGGTGTGAGTTTGAGGGGTTTTAGAGTTCCACCGCCGCCTTGGGCAATTTCCGGCAACAGGGTAGTGGTTGTGGGAGAGTTGGTTTTAGGGGGGTTGTATTTTTATGGTTTTAGTTGGTGGGGTGTGGTAGAGGAGAAGAAGAGGAGAAGATTGATGTTATTTTGAGGTTTTCTGGAGGTCGGCCGCCGCCGGTGGAGATTTCCGGCGGGTGGCGCCGCCGTGGGGAGGGGTGGCTGCGGAAGTGGGGGAGAGAGAAGGGAGAGAGATGGGGGCTTTAGGGTTTGGGGAGTTGAGAGAGAAGTGGAAGAGTGGGAGAGACTGAAAATGGGGGGGGGGGAGGGGGTGGAGATTTTAGGATACTTTTATATTTAAAAAGGGGGGAGTTCCAGACCGTTGGATCTATTAGAGATCAATGGTCAAGATTGAGTGAAGGGAGATGGGGGTTGGATCAGATTTTTTAAAGGGCTTTGGGCTTGGAGTGTTTTAGGGAATTCCGAATCTTGGAATTGGATTCTGTGGTTTACGGGCTAAGGTTGAAGTAATGATCTTCAGTTATGTTGTGTTGTCAGACCTATATGGAATAGGGAGACATGGAATTACACCCCCGGGTATGTGCATGGTAAAGTTACACGGCGGTTCGACGGCTTTGGAACGACTCTTGACACGTTCGAGGACGAACGTATGTTTAAGTGGGGGAGAATGTAACGACCCAGCCTGTCATTTTGAGAATTTGCATTCCGTTCAACTATTTGAAGTCTTGAGTAGCATCGTATGATGTATTATGAATTGTGTGAATCGTCGGTTTTGGTTTTCAGGTTATTCAGAATGGATTTAGAAGAATGATTCTCAACTACGAAGCTTTAAATTGGAAGAGTTGACAAAGTTTGACTTATTAGTACTTGACATTGGATCGGAGTTTTGATGGTTCCGTCAGGTCCGGATGGTGATTTTGGACTTGGGCGTATGCCTAGATTTGCATTTGGATATTTCTAGAAGGTTTCAGCACTATTTGGCGAAAGTTGAAAATTTAAAGGTTTGGAATGTTCATAAGTTTGACTGGGAGTTAACTTTGATGATATCGAGTTTGAATTTGATTCCGGGAACTAGAATAGGTTCGTTATGTCATTTGGACTTGCGTGCAATATTTGATTTCATTCCGAGTTAATTTAATAAGGTTCGGCAAGAGTTTTGGAAGTTGAAAGATTCAAAGTTCATTAAGTTTGATTTGAGATGCGATTCGTGATTTTGATGTTGTTATGCGTGATTTGAGGCCTCGAATAAGTTCGTGTTATATTATGGGACTTGTTGGTATGTTCGGACAGCGTCCCGAGGGGCTCAGGTGAGTTTAAGATAGGTTTGGGTTGTGTTGCGCTCGTTTTTATTTTATTTTAATGTTTCGATGTCGTTTCTTCAAGCATAAATGGTACCACATTAAGCAAATGAGATTCAATTTTTGTTTTGATTGAAGCATTAGATCCGTATCATAATTACAGAGGCAATGCAAAAAGAATCATCAAATTTGGACATGTTTATGGTCATTTAACCAAGAATTGGTTGCCAGATTTTTAAAATTAATTACGAAATTGCCATTGACTTCGTATTTAAAAATCTGCACTATTTCCAAATATTTACACCAACATATCTCCTTCATTTTAAGGTTAAATGGATTGATTCAAATGCCTAACTTGACTGAAATTTCATAGGGAAAAACATTGGAGGCATCAAAAGTGAGTTTCAGGATAATTTGGCATGAGAAACGAGGCAGAACAGCTGGCAGAAATATATAATATCAAGGGTTTGTTCATTTGATCATATTTTGAGTTGGGGAGCTCAGATTTGGTTGATTTTGAATGCAATTTTCACCACATGGATTGAGGTAAGTGTTCTCTACTTGGTTTTGGTTATTTTCATGAATCCATCTTCATTTTTGGTGTTTGAATGATGATTTCAATGTGAAATTTGGGGGGGTTTTGTCTAAAATTTCATAAAGTAAATTTTTATGTTTTGAATATCGATTCGGAGTCGGATTTGAGTGTAACTAGTATGGTTGGACTCATAATTAAATGGGTTGTTCGATTTTATGAGTTTTTTTCAGTTCTAAGGTGCGGGCCCCGGTTTGACATTTTGGTTGACTTTGGGCTTTTGATTAAAGATTCCGCCTTTATCGATTGAAATTGTTTCCTTAGGCTTTATTTGATGTATTTGAGTTGCTTTTGGCTAGTTTCGAGCAGCTCAGAGGTCGGTACGCACGAGATGGCATTTTTGGAGCATCGCTTGGCTTGCTCGGTATTGGATTTGGCTTGTTCGAGGTAAGTAGCAGTTCTAAACATGGTGCTAAGGGTATGAAATCCCAAATTACGTATTATGTGTTTGGTGTTGAGGTGACGTACATGCTAGGTGACGGGCGTGTAGGCGTGCACCGTTTGAATTGTGACTCAGTTATTTATGTGGTATTGTGTAGTTACCTGATCTTATCTATATCCATGAAGTCTCTACGTGGTAGAGTAATTGAGCTGTGATCTATGTTAGAAACCGTGTCTAGGATATATACTTATCCTGTTGGTACCTACTGAGGTCATTTATCCTATTGAGTTATTTGCTTACATTGCAATTACATACTCAGTCGTTTGCATTCATATGCATATCATATCTCAGTCTCTGTTATCATTTATTGATACTTAACATCATTAATATTGGGAAGATTTTTATGACATTGACCCCGAGAGAATGGAGAGATTGATGACTGAGCGAGTTCGATGGTCTGATTGTGAGGATATTGTTGGGATTGGGCTGCACACCGCAGCAAGTATTATAGATTTATCTATGGGATCGGGTTGCACATCGCATCATATTTTATTGATTATGCCATGATTAGCTTATTATAACGCTTGGGCTGAAGGAGCCCCTCCGAAGTTTGTACTGTCACGACCCAAAATCTACTAAGGGTCGTGATGGCGCCGGACACCGCTGTCAGGCAAGCCAACACCAATTTACTTGAAATTTCTTGTTTTAACATTTTCGAAATCGTTCCTTTTGTACATTAACAATAAGCAATAAGTTTTACTGAATTGATACTGATGTCTTTAACAAACTCAATATTCAAACCATCCCATAATCATCCCAGAACCCGGTGTCACAAGTGCATGAGCTATCTCTAGGAAACAAAATAATACAACAACTGTCCGGGAATACAAATAGGACGGATAATAGATATGGAAATCTGAAAGAGACTCTGCTGGCTGCAGGTCATCTCGAGAAGTGCAGCTCACCTAAGTCTCCGTAACAACCATGCTGCTACGCCCACTAGGCCGCTGGAGATGCAAGTGCCTGTGCAACAAAAATGCACAGTAAGTGTAGCATGAGTATGAAAACAACGTGTACTCAGTAAGTATCCCGCCTAATCTCGAAGAAGTAGAGACGAGAGGTCCACTTCGACACTTACTAGTGGTCCAATGATGATACATCGATAATATAGCAAGTCGAGGGTTTATATAAACATGAATGTAATTCAATAGAGTGAAGCAAGTAAACAATTCTTCTTTTGTATGAAAATTTCATATTCCCTTTTTTTCATCATTTATACATATATTCTCAAGACGGGAAGAAGCAATATCAACTTCAGTAAATTACAAGGCAAACAATACAAGCATGCGCAAATCATACCGAGGACGTACGGCCCGATCTAATAATATTTAAATTGTGCACTGCCAGAGGGTCGAATGGCGCGAATCACAGATGCATCTATTTAATCTACCGAGGTGTTCTCAATCAAGAACTCACCAAAGAGCAATTTATCCAAAGAAAAACCAATTCTCTTTTAACAATTCAAAGAAATGAAGTATAATCCTTTTTAGAAATTCATTTTCTAATTCGATGTGATTTAAGCAATTCAAACTGTCAACAAGATTACAAATATTCCAAGTATAGCATGCTTTTGGGTCCTAGACTGCCCGGACTTAAACACAATAGTAGCTACGCAAGGACTCTCGTCACCTCGTGCGTACGTAGCCCCCACAAATAGGAGCACATAACCAATTAACTCACATACGGGGACAGTTCCCTCTTACAAGGTTAGAAAGGAGACTCACCTCGCTCCGAAGTTCCATAACCGGCATTCCACGCCCTTCCGAAGAGTTGACAAAACGCCCTCGAGCCCACGTGCCCGGCTCCCGAAGTTTTTCGAAGATAAAGTTTACCCATGGCCTCATGAACTCAAATATATAATTTACTCTTAATTTCATGTCCAAAATTGTGGTAAAACTCCAAAATATAATTTTCTAGGTCTTCCACCAAAAACCCACAATTTTTTTCACTAATTTTCATGCTCTAATCCATATATAATCCAAGTATTTAACTCAAAACTAGTAGAAACCACTTACCTTGACATGGATGACAAAGATGGAGCTCCAAAATCGCCCAAAGATCGGCTCCCATGGAGAAAATGAGGTTGAAATGAGCTAAACCCCCATTTTAAACAACCTTACTGATTCCAGCATTTCCGCACCTGCGATCACTTGACCTCTTCTGCGGTTCCGCAGGTGCGAGCTACCATCCGCTTCTGCGGTCCTCCTCCTAGCCTCAGCTTGCGCATCTGCGCTTCACCTTCCGTAGGTGCGGTCACGCATCTGCGACAAAACGACCGCATCTGTCGTCCCAGCCTAGCCGGCCCATTTCCGCTTCTGCGGCTTCGCACCTTCGGCCCAAGCCTCACAGGTGCGGTTACACCAGAAGGCAGCTGATCACTTCTTCTTTAAATTCCAAAATTGATCCGTTAACCATCCGAAATCCAGTCGAGGCCCCCGGGACCCCAACCAATCATTCCAACCAGTTCCAAAACACATTACGGACTCGCTCGAGGCCTCAAATCATATCAAACAATGCTAAAATCACGAATCACACCCCAAATCAAACTTGATGAACTTTGAGAAACTCAAACTTAAACATTCGATGCCAAAACCTATCAAATCACATCCGATTGACCTCAAATTTTGCACACAAGTCATATTTGACATTACAGACCTACTCCAACTTCCGAAATCGGAATCCGACCCCTATATCAAAAAGTCCACTTCCGATCGAACTTCTCAAAAACCTTCAAACTTCCACCTTTAGCCAAATGACTCCAAAATGACCCACGCCCCTCCGAATTCACTTCCGATCGCGATCCTAACACCAGAATCACCATATAGAGCTATTCCCAGACTTAGAATCCAATTCAGACATTGATAACACTGAAATGCACTACCCAATCTTATGAAATTCTTCCAAAATGCTAACTTCCACAATAGGTGCCAAAACATTCGCGGGTCTTCCAAAACCCGATCCAAATATACGCCCAAGTCCGAAATCATCACACGAACCTGCTGGAACCTTCGAATCTCGATTCTGAGGTCGTTTACTCAAAAATTCAATCTTAGTCAATTCTTTCAACTTAAAGCTTCAGAAATGAAAATTCTCTTTCCAAATCAACTCTGAACTTCCCGGAATTCAATTCTGACCATGCTTACAAGTCATAATACCTGAAATGAAGCTGTTCATGTGTCACGATCTTAACCCCGATCCCGGTCGTGATGGTGCCTCTCGTGAAGACAAGGCCAGCCAAGTAAACCCAATTCGATTATTTAAGCAGTTAAATAACATAAAAGCAGTCTAAAACATGGCTAAATGATAATAAGTAACGAAAATACAACCCGACACAGCCCTAATCGGGGTGTCACAAGTCACGAGCATCTAACAGTACCAAATCCTCAAAGGTAACTACAGAGTTTAAAATACTGAACTAAGACTGTAACAGAAATAGATAGAGAGGAGCTCCAGGCCGCGAAACGCCAACAGCTACCTAAAGACTCCTCGAAGATCCGCCTGAAGATGGAATGAATCAGCACTCGAGAGCGGGACCAGCTACGCCTGAATCTACACACAGGGTGCAGGGAGTAAAGTGAGTACTCCAACTCAGTGAGTTACAAATGTAAATAATGACTAAAAGTAAGAAAACACGTAAGGTACACGTAAAATCATTTAAAAACAGTAAACCAGTGAAAAGACAAGTAAAATCCTCTATCAACAAGTAAACAGGTAATTGACAGACAATTAAGGTATAGTAAATAAATAGAAGCTCGCCCCTCGGGCACAGTATCACCACATCCGCCCCTCGAAAAACGTCTCAGAACAATAGTAGCCCCTCGGGCACAATCTCACATCACAATGGGTACCCGCACTCACTGGGGGTGTGCAGACTCCTGGAGGGGCCCCTTACGGCCCAAGCGTAATAACAAGCCATCTCGTGGCATCAAATCTAGGCCCTCGGCCTCATATCAATCAAGCCACCTCGTGGCGTACATATCTCAAGCCCTCGGCCTCCAATCAGTACCAATATTTTCTTACAATATAGGCCCTCGGCCTTACTCAGTCAAAATACTCACAAGCCCCTCGAGCAATAGTAATACAGTGTTTCTCAGCCCAAACATCATTTAAAAATATCATTTGAGTCTCAAAACCGAGTAAAAATGGCTGAGTAGTAAAACAGTGGAAATTAACATGACTGAGTTCAATTAGTAAGTTGAAACAGTGAGGAAATATCAAATAAAAGCCCCGAATGGTTCAAATAGTTGGCACGAAGCCCAAACATGGCATTCAGCCTAATAAATGATGATAGCAAATAGTTTTCAATCAAATACGCGGTAAAATCATCTATCGGGACGGACCAAGTCACAATCCCCAATAGTGCACGGCCCCACGCTCGTCATCAAGCGTGTGCCTCACCTCAATATAGCACTGCGATGTGCAATCCGGGATTTCAAACGCTCAAGACATCATTTACAATCATTACTCACCTCGAACCGGCTAAATATCTAGCTCGCGACGCCTTTGCCCCTCGAATTGGCCTCTACGCGCGTCGAATCTATCTAAAATCAGAACGAGGACGTAAAAATATGCTAAGGGAACGAAGCCCAAGCGAAAACAATCAATAATTGGCACAAATCCCGAAATTACCAAAATCCGACCCCCGGGCCCGCGTCTCGAAATTCAGAAATTTTTACATCATTAGATTCCTTATCTCGCCACGAATTCATACATATCAAAAGTGTTCAAATCCGACCCCAAATGGTCCTTCAAATCCCAAATCAAAAGTCCAATTTCTTAAGCCCTAGTTCTTCAATTTTTGGCTTAGTTTTCATGATTTTCTAGGTGGAATTCACATAATAATCGAGTTTTTAGTCCAAGAATCTTACCTCCCAACGATTCTCCTTGTATCCCTCTTCAATTTCCTTCAAAAATCTCCAAAAATGGCCAACTATGGAGGAAATAAACTTCAAAATCGCGGACAAGACGAGTTAAAAACATTCGGCCCAGGTCTGACTTTCCTTCTTCGCGAACGTCGTCAACCCCTCGCGTTCGCGAAGCACAAACTTTCATTGAACAACTCTTTCTCTATGCGAACGCAACGTGACACCCGCGAACGCGATGCCTTGCTCAGACCACTCTTCGTGAACGCGCCTACCCTTCCGCGAACGCGATGAACATTTGACCTCAAACCACAGCTGACCCAATTCCTCTACGCGATCGCGAAATCCTTCTCGCGAACGCGATTCACCAATTCCTAGCCCTCCGCGAACGCGAAGCCCTTCACGCGAATGCGAAGGATTAATTCCTGGCCTTCTTCAACTGCCTCTTCGCGAACGCGAGGCTCTACTCTCGAACGCGAATGGTAAAATCCCTGCAACAGCTGAACAGATTTTCTGCAACTTCCTTAACTCAAAAATGATTCGATTGACCACCCAAAATTCAGAGGCCCACGGGACCTCAACCAAAAGCACCAACATATCCTTAAACCTTATTCAAACTTGTTCCAATTATCGAAACACCTCAAACAACATCAAATTACCCAAAACACATCGGATTCAAGCCTAAGTTTTTCTAAAACCTTCCGAAATACGCTTTTGATCAAAAACCCAACAAAACCACGTCCGGATAACCTGAAATTTTGCACACACATCCCAAATCACATAATGAAGCTACTGTAACTCTCGGAGTTCCATTCCGACCCCTATATCAAAATCTCGCCTATCAACCGCAAATCGCCAAAATATCAACTTCGCATATTCAAGCCTAAATCTACTCCAAACCTCCAAATCCCATCCCGATCACACTCCTAAGTCATAAATCACCTCCCGAAGCTAACCAAACCATCGGAACTAACATCCGATTCCTCTAACACATAAGTCAACATCCGGTTGACTTTTCCAACTTAAGCTTCCTTAAAAGAGACTAAGTGTCTCAAACTTTACCAAAACCTTTCCGGATTCAATCCAACCAACCCGATACCTCAAAACACGGATAAACAAAACATTAAGAAGAAGAAATGGGGGAAACGGAGCGGTAACTCATGAGACGACTGGCCGAGTCGTCACATCCTCCCCAACTTAAACATACGTTGGTCCTCGAACGAGTCAAGAAACATACCTGAAGCCTCAAACAGGTGAGGATATCTGCTCCGCATCTCCCGCTCGGTATCCCAGGTAGCCTCCTCCACGGGCCGACCTCTCCACTGCACCTTCACCGAGCTATATCTTTTGATCTCAACTTCCAAACCTGACGCTCCAGAATAGTTGTTGGCTCCACATCATAAGTCAAATCACCCTCCAACTGAACCGTGCTGAAATCCAGAACATGGGACGGATCTCCAATATACTTCCGGAGCATAGAAAGATGGAACACTGGGTGCACACTCGACAAGCTGGGTGGCAAGGCAAGCTCATAAGCCACCTCCCCAATCCTCCGAAGTACCTCAAAAATCCCAATGAACCGCAGACTCAACTTCCCTTTCTTTCCAAATCTCATAACACCTTTTGTGGACGAGTCCTTCAAAAGAACCTTCTCACCGACGATGAAGGACACATCTCGAACCTTCCTGTCAGCATAACTCTTTTGCCTCTACTGCGCTGTACGAAGTCTCTCCTGAATCACCTTCACTTTATCTAAAGAATCCTGAACCAAATCTGTCCCCAATAGCCTACCCTCACCGAGCTCGAGCCAACCACCTGGAGATCTACACTACCTCCCGTTCAAAGCCTCATATGGAGCCATCTGAATACTCGACTGGTAGCTGTTGTTATAAGCAAACTCTGCAAGCGGTAGAAACTGATCCCATGTCCCTCCAAAATCAATAACACAAGCGTGTAGCATATCCTCCAATATCTGTATAGTGCGCTCGGACTGCCCGTCTGTCTGAGGGTGAAAAGTTGTACTCAACTGTACCTGAGTACCCAACTCTCGCTGAACAGACTTCCAGAACTGGGAAGTAAACTGAGTGCCCCAATCTGAAATGATGGAAACTAGGACACTATGCAACCGAACAATCTCCCGGATATATATCTCTGCTAACCGCTCGGAAGAATAAGTAGTACAGATAGGAATGAAGTGCGCGGACTTGGTCAACCTATCCACAATCACCCAAATAGCATCGAACTTCCTCAAAGTCCGTGGAAGCCCAACTACAAAGTCCATAGTGATCCGCTCCCACTTCCACTCTGGAATATCCATCCGCTGGATCAAGCCACCCGGTCTCTGATGCTCATATTTCACCTGCTGACAATTGAGACGCCGAGCTACAAATCCCACAATATCTTTCTTCATTCTCCTCCACCAGTAATGCTGTCTCAGATCCTGATACATCTTCGCGGCTCCTGGATGAATAGAATACCGCGAGCTATGGGCCTCCTCCAGAATCAGCTCCCGAAGCCCATCTACATTGGGCACACAAATCTGGCCCTGCATCCTTAATACCCCATCATCTCCAATAGTCACGTCTCTGGCATCATCATGCTGAACTCTGTCCCTAAGGACGAGCAAATGTGGATAATCATACTGGCGTTCTCTGATGCGCTCATATAGGGAAGACCGAGAAACCACACAAGCCAATACCCGACTGGGCTCCGAAATATCCAACCTCACGAGCCGATTAGCCAAAGCCGGAACATCAACCGCAAGAGGTCTCTCCCCAACTGGAATATAAGCCAAACTCCCCATACTCACTGTCTTTCGGCTCAAAGCATCGGCCACCACATTGGCATTTCCCGGATGGTACAATATAGTGATGTCATAATCCTTAAGTAACTCCAACCATCTCCGCTGCCTCAAATTAAGATCTTTTTGCTTGAACAAATGCTGAAGACTGCGATGATCAATTAATACCTCACAAGATACGCCATACAAGTAATGCCTCCAAATCTTCAACGCGTGAACTATGGCAGCCAACTCCAAATCATGAACGTGGTAGTTCTTCTCATGGGGCTTCAACTGACGAGAAGCATAAGCAATAACTCTACCCTCCTACATCAAGACACAACCAATCCCTACTCTCGAAGCATCACAATATACGGTATATGAACCTGAAGCTGATGGCAAAACCAACACTGGAGCTGTGGTCAAAGCTGTCTTGAGCTTCTGAAAGCTCTCCTCACACTCATCGGACCATACAAATGGAACATCCTTCTAAGCCATCTTGGTCAAGGGCGATGCGATTGATGAGAATCCCTGAACAAACCGGCGATAATAGCCTGCCAAACCATGAAAACTACGAATCTCTGTGGCTGAGGACGGCCTGGGCCAACTCTGAACCGCCTCTATCTTCTTTAGATCAACCTGAATACCCTCACTGGACACCACGTGCCCCAAGAATGCCACTGAACTGAGCCAGAACTCACACTTGGAGAACTTTGCATAAAGTTTCTCCTCTCTCAATCTCTATAACACAACCCTCAAATGCACCGCGTGCTCCTCCTGACTGCATGAATATACCAGAATATCATCGATGAAGACTATGACAAATGAGTCATGATAAGGCCGAAACACGTTGTTCATCAAATGCATGAACGCTGCTGGGGCATTGGCCAGCCCAAAAGACATAACCAGGAACTCATAGTGACCATATCTGGTCCTGGAGGTCATCTTAAGAATATCCGAATCCCTGATCTCCAACTGGTGATAACCCGAACGGAGATCAATCTTGGAAAATACCCTCGCTCTCTGAAGCTGGTCGAATAAATCATTAATGCGAGGCAAATGATACTTGTTCTTAATTGTTACCTTGTTCAATTGCCTATAATCAATGCACATTCTCATAATGTCATCCTTTTTCTTCACAAACAGAACCGGCGCACCCCAAGGTGACACATTAGGCCGAATGAACCCCTTATTGAGGAGTTCCTGAAGCTGCTCCTTTAACTCCTTCAACTCCGTTGGTGCCATACGATACGGCGGAATAGAAATGGGCTGAGTGCCCGGCACAAGGTCAATACCAAAATCAATATCCCTGTCCGGTGGCATTCCTAGCAGGTCTGCAGGAAATACATCAGGGAAATCCCTCACAACTGGGACAGAATCAATACTGGGAGTCTCAGCTCCAACATCCCTCACAAAGGCAAGATACGAAAGATAACCCTTCCCAACCATACGTTGGGCTTTCAAGAAAGAGATCACTCTTCTAGGAACATAATCAGTCACACCTCGCCAATCAATTCGTGGCACACCCGGTATAGCCAATGTGACTGTCTTGGCATGACAATCCAGAATTGCGTGACATGTAGATAGCCAATCCATGCCCAGAATGACATCGAAATCCACCATACTCAATAATAAAGATCAACTCAGGTCTCCAGACCCCCAATAGTCACCAAACACGACCGGTACACACGGTCTACAACAACAGTATCGCCCACCAGGGGTAGATACATGAACAGGTAAAGCAAGAAACTCACGAGGAGTACCCAAATAACGAGAAAAGTATGATGACACATAAGAATAGGTGGAACCGGGATCAAATAATATAGAGGCATCTCTGTGGCAGACTGAAATAATACCTTTAATGACAGCATCGGAAGCAATGGTATCGGGTCTGCCTGGAAAAAGCATAGAATCGGGCCTGACCGCCCCCTGATCGACCTCCCCCTCTGGGGCAACCCCTGGCTGACTGATCCCCACCCCTAGCTAGCTGGGCGGGTGGTGGTGGAGCAACTGCCGCTGAAGCTGATGACTGACCCCTCTGCTGGGATAAACTAGCAGAACGGCGGGGACACTGCCTCCACATGTGGCCCATCTCGCCGCACTCGTAACAACTCCTAGGTGTTGGAGAAGGGGACTGATGGGAACCCCTCGCACCGGAGTGACCAGTAGATGCACTCGGTGTAGAAGAGCCCTGAACAGATGGAGCACGGGATGAGCTCTGAGCTGGGAGGGCACTGAGTGAAGAATGGCCCTGGTTTGAACTGTGGGAACCATGACCCGATGACTCCCCTCGATAACCTGAGTGATTAGACTAACCATGATGGAACTGTCGGCCTCTGCCGTGCTGAAACTGGCCCCTCGAAGGACCACCACTATAGCCACCAGATCCTCAAGGCCTCTTGGCCTGCCTCTCCTCTCGCTCCTGGCGATGGACAGACTCCATCTCCCTGGCAATATCCACAACCTCCTCGAATGTAGCACCAGGCACCCTCTCCCTGGTCATAGGAATACGGAGCTGATAAGTAAGACCATCGACAAACCTCCTGATCCTCTCTCGATCGGTAGGGACCAACCAGATGGCATGACGAGCGAACTCAGAGAACCTCAACTCATACTGCGACACGGTCATCTCCCCCTGACGCAACCACTCAAACTGCCTATGCAGCTCCTCTCTGCGAGACTGCGGCACATACTTCTCCAGAAAGAGAGCGGAGAACTGCTGCCAGGAAAGGGGTGCTGCACCAACAGGCCTACGCCTCTCAAAATCCTCCCACCAGGTAAAAGTAGGCCTGAAAACTGATAGGTAGTGAAAGCGACCCCGCTGGTCTCCAAAATATCGGGTGTACGAAGCATCCTCTAACACTTGTCTAAAAAGCCCTAGGCATCCTCGCCCTCTTCTCCGCTGAAGGTCGAAGGTTGAAGTCTCCCAAATCTCACCAACCTACGCTGCTCATCCTCTGGCATGACAGGAACTACATAGTCGTGAGCAGCGGCAACCGGCTGGGCTGGGTGTGCCCCCGGCGTCTGAAGTCCCTGCGCGACCTGCTCAGGTGTGCGGGCGGCGGGAGTCTGACTGCCTCTCCCGGCCTGTGAAGTAGCTGCGACTGTAGTAGCTGAAACCGGAATCACAATAGGCACAGCTAGTGCCTGAGCTGGTGCTGCTGGAGGGTCCACAGCTGGGACCTGGTCCTGAACTAGGGCAGCTGGTGGATCTGCAAGTGCTGCCCTTGCTGCTCTGCCTCTACCACGGCCACAGTCGCATCCTCGGCCTCTAGTGGCCGCAGCTGGTGGCACTGGTGGTCGTCCATCCTGTCCGGTAGCGCGTGTCCTCACCATCTGTGAGAGAATGGAACAATAGAAGTTTAGTACTCGGATAAACAAATTCGCACGTCAAGAAGTTCAAGAATGTGAAGTTTTCCTAAAGGTTCTGCAGCCTCTCGAGGATAAATAGAGACGTCTCCGTACCGATCCGCGAGACTCTACTAAACCTGCTCATGACTCGTGAGACCTATGTAACCTAGGCTCTGATACCAACTTGTCACGACCCTAATCCCGATCCCGATTGTGATGGCGACTCTTGTGAAGACAAGGCTAGCCAAGTAAACCCAATTCGATTATTTAAGCAGTTAAACAACATAAAAGCAGTCTAAAAAATGGCTAAATGATAATAAGTAGCGGAAATACAACCCGACACAGCCCTAACCGGGGTATCACAAGTGACGAGCATCTAACAGTACCAAATCCTCAAAGGTAACTACAGAGTTTAAAATACTGAACTAAGACTGTAACAGAAATAGATAGAGAGGAGCTCCAGGCCGCGAAACGCCAACAGCCACCTAAAGACTCCTCGAAGATCCGCCTGAAGCTGGAATGAATCAGCACTCGGGAGCGGGACCAGCTACGCCTGAATCTGCACACAAGGTGCAGGGAGTAAAGTAAGTACTCCAACTCAGTGAGTAACAAATGTAAATAATGACTGAAAGTAAGAAAACACGTAAGGCACAAGGCATTCTATAATAAAGCAGTAAAATAACTTAAAAATAGTAAACTAGTGAAAAGACAAGTAAAATCCTCTATCAACAAGTAAACAAGTAATTGACAAACAATTAAGGTACAGTAAATAAATAGAAGCTCGCCCCTCGGGCACAGTATCACCACATCCGCCCCCTCGGGCAACGTCTCAGAACAATAACAGCCCCTCGGGCTCAATCTCACATCACAATGGGTACCCGCGCTCACTGGGGGTGTGCAGACTCCTGGAGGGGCCCCTTACGGCCCAAGCGCAATAACAAGCCATCTCGTGGCATCAAATCTAGGCCCTCGGCCTCATATCAATCAAGCCATCTCGTGGCGTACATATCTCAGGCCCTCGGCCTCCAATCAGTACCAATGTTTTCTCACAATATAGGCCCTCGGCCTTACTCAGTCAAAATACTCACAAGCCCCTCGGGCAATAGTAAAACAGTGTTTCTCAGCTAAAACATCATTTAAAAATATCATTTGAGTCTCAAAACTGAGTAAAAATGGCTGAGTAGTATAACAGTGGAAATTAACATGACTGAGTTCAATTAGTAAGTCAAAACAGTGAGGAAATATCAAATAAAAGCCCCGAAGGGTTCAAATAGTTGGCACGAACCCAAACATGGCATTCAGCCTAATAAATGATGATAGCAAATAGTTTTCAATCAAATACGCGGTAAAATCATCAATCGGGACGGACCAAGTCACAATCCCCAATAGTGCACGGCCCCACACTCGTCATCAAGCGTGTGCCTCACCTCAATATAGCACTACGATGTGCAATCTGGGGTTTCAAACCCTAAGAACATCATTTACAATCAATACTCACCTCGAACCGGCTAAATCTCTAGCTCGCGATGCCTTTTCCCCTCGAATTGGCCTCCACGCGCGTCAAATCTATCCAAAATCAGAACGAGGACATTAAAATATGCTAAGGGAACGAAGCCCAAGCGAAAACAATCAATAATTGGCACAAATCCCGAAATTACCAAAACCCGAACCCCGGGCTTGCATCTCGAAGTTCAGAAATTTTTACATAAATAGATTTCTTATCTACCCACGAGTTCATACATATCAAAAGTGTTCAAATCTGACCCCAAATGGTCCTTCAAATCCCAAATCAAAAGTCCAATTTCTCAAGCCCTAGTTCTTCAATTTTTGGCTTAGTTTTCATGATTTTCTAGGTGGAATTCACATAATAATCGAGTTTTTAGTCCAAGAATCTTACCTCCCAACGATTCCCCTTGAATCCATCTTCAATATCCTTCAAAAATCTCCCAAAATGGCCAACTATGGATGAAATGAACTTCAAAATCGCCGACAAGACGAGTTAAAAACATTCTGCCCAGGTCTGACTTTCCTTCTTCGCGAACGCGGTCAACCTCTCGCGTTCGCGAAGCACAAACTTTCGTTGACCAACTCTTGCTCTACGTGAACGCGACATGACAGCCGCGAACACGATGCCTTGCTCAGACCACTCTTCGCGAACGCGCCTACCCTTCCGCGAACGCGATGAACATTTCACCTCAAACCACAGTTGACCCAATTCCTCTACGCGATCGCGAAGTCCTTCTCGCGAACGTGATTCACCAATTCCTAGCCCTCCGCGAACGCGAAGCCCTTCACGCAAACGCGAAGGCTTAATTCCTGGCCTTCCTGAACTGCCTCTTCGCGAACGCGAGGCTCCACTCGCGAACGCGAAGGGTATAATCCCTGCAACAGCTGAACAGATTTTCTGCAACTTCCTTAACTCAAAAATGATCCGATTGACCTCCCAAAATTCACCCGAGGCCCCCGGGACCTCAACCAAAGGCACCAACATATCCTAAAACCTTATTCAAACTTGTTCCAATCATCAAAACACCTCAAACAAAATTAAATTATCCAAAACAAATCGGATTCAAGCCTAAGTTTTTCTAAAACCTTCCGAAATACGCTTTCGATCAAAAACCCAACCAAACCACGTACGAATAACTTTAAATTATGCACACACATCCCAAATCATATAACGAAGCTACTGCAACTCTCGGAATTCCATTCTGACCTCTATATCAAAATCTCACCTATCAATCAGAAATCGCCAAAATATCAACTTCGCCAATTCAAGCCTAAATCTACTCCAAACCTCCAAAACCCATTCCGATCACACTCCTAAGTCATAAATCACCTCCCGAAGGTAACCAAACCATCGGAACTCACATCCGAGTCATCTAACACATAAGTCAACATCCAGTTGACTTTCCCAACTTAAGCTTCCTTAAAAGAGACTAAGTGTCTCAAACTTCACCAAAACCATTCCGAATTCAATCCAACCAACCCGATACCTCAAAACACGGATAAACAAAACATAAAGAAGCAGAAATGGGGGAAACGGAGCGGTAACTCATGAGACGACCGGCCGGGTCGTCACATCATGGCCTCAAACTGCTGAACGACACGCTAGAGCTCAAAATGACCCGTCGGGTCGTTACATTCTCTCCCACTTAAACATACGTTCGTCCTCGAACGTGCTGAGAACTGCACCGGAGTTATCCGAAATCACTTTTTAACACCTTGAGAACCTACCCGTGCTACCACAGCTCAGTTGAGCACATTAACTCGATCAAATCTGAAGATATTCTCTTTATTCAAACAAATAAACTTAGAACCCAATTCCTACATCCAGAATTCTCCGCCAGGCCTGCTTCCAACCTATGAACAACGTAGCAATCACTACACGAGGTACCAGAACATGGCTGCATACCTTTGCTGATTCCTCACCATGCACCACATCATTTGCCGGACCATAATAACATTCCCTGATCATACTAACCAACATTCCCCGGATCTGATGCTCACAACGTACCTCATGATATATATATAAGTCTTGTTCTAACTCTTACAATACTGCCACGACAGAGGAGACGCGTAGAAATTCACAACCAACTGTCGGGTCAACAAAACATTGAGTCTATACTTCTGACAAGAAAATTACCTCATTCTGAACCAAATAATAATCTTTGCTCTTGAATATACTTCATACAATCCTATTACACTGATCCTAGATCCAATAACCTTATCTTACTCTGTATGAACTGCTCAGGCAACAAGTCACCCCTGACATGACCAAAAGTCTCATATGATGCCACAACGTGCCAATAGGCTACCAACTCGAACGCGATACATAAGGAAAATGAACTCTGGAAGGGAGTACTCAAATCATGCAACTAATATGAACTCACCTCCGAAAATGGAAACAAAACACACAGAATAGAATATAAGGGACTGTAATTATCATCATACTGTTGCAGTCGCAACCCGATCCGCACATAAAACTCACATAAGGAGATACACATCGAGCTAAATTTCTCATTTCCACAAAATACCGAATATCGGTCACAAACATGTTAAGTGCGTAATACCGTCCCTGAGGGGACATATAGCGCCATAAGCTAACAAACTCAAGCACAACTGAGGTGCGATATATATTCTGAAACTAAAAAGCCATCCTGCTCACATAACACCATCTCTACGCGGAACCTCAACACATAAGAAATTTACCAAGCCGTTTCGCAACTCACACGGCACAATATAGCATTACATGAAATAGCCGATGACGAATTGACATCCAACGTCCGAATACTCCTCCATAAGGAGAGCTATGCTGAAATGAACACATTCGGTCTGATATAGAGCCCATATTCATATTTAAATCCATCCACAGACCTCAAGCCGATTCTGACTAGGCCAATAATCTTTTCTGTGTCCATAATAACCCCTTCTCCCATAACACACAAGAACAACTATCATAACCGGAGTAATCCTCTACAGTCCACAACCCAATAAACCGAGTGCTCTCCAGGCATAAATTCTCAAATTAACGATATCACCACAATCTTCATTCTTGGTTTCATCCTTCGATCAATCAAGTGACTACATGCCACACTTATACAATCTTCCCGTGGAACACACTCCCACGACCTTCTGTAACAGATAACAAGTCTGCATATCCATGCCACCGGCCGCACTAACGGTGAAAAGCGATCAAGAATCCATAACCAGGATGCAAAGCCTCTTTCAACAATCACCGATCCCAGGAGACACTGAAGACAATACCAGCTTACTCTAATCATCCAAACCCCTTTCATGTTCATCCGAGCTCGTGACATCCTTGTCAACACCAGACCGCAGCCTTGATCCTCACGTTAAAATTTCATATCGCTCACTGCACCTTAACAAGCCAGCATGCGATAGTATAAGAATTTCACCACAACTCCTGGACCACTAACACGGTAAACACTTCCTCACATGGAAGCTTCTTACTTAACTCATTCCAAGAGAACCATAGCAATACACGAGTGAATTCTCGCAACCATAGAAGATGCAATTCTTCAAGTTGTGGCCTAAGCCACCATAGCCCTTTCCGGGATCCGCCTACACATAGCAAGCCATAATACTAGAATACTTCCGAGTAACTTCAACTACGACGGCCGTCAAGCCTCATACGTACCATCACAAATCACTTGCATAACTTAAATCACGCTGAAGGAACTGATCACTACCACCAGTATGCCAACTCAACCATGGCTAACCAATCCAACCTCTTCCAATTTAGCCTCAATTACCTTAGTAATAACTTCATTCAACACATAATGCCCTCAACCCGAGTAGCCTTGTAACACGAGACCATGCTGTCTCAAATCCCATGAACCACTTCATACCTTCCTTGTGCGCATATTCGCATCTCGGCTGGCATATCCATTCTGATAATTCCTCTGCGAATCCGAAGTCCTTTTCTCTCTTTCCTCCCAATTTCTACACTGCAAGCCAAAACATCTTAGAACATTCTGAGCCTCTTACCATAAGCTGCTATGCAAGCTCGATCCTTAAACATACCGCGGGCTTGAACCCTTAGGCACCGCATTTTAACCTTTGAATTCACTAGGACCGTTATTCAGAGTCACCCACTCTGACATGGTCCCGAATATAATCAACTGCAAGGCTCTGCTAGCACATGGCAACCCTCTCAAAGAAGCACCCGGCCGAATCACCTTCCTTGAAACTCACTTCTGCGCGAAGCATAATTCTTGAGTCTCCCCAAAGCCTGAAATGCATTGATGATGCTAATTGTAGAACACATTCTTCAATCCCTTTGCTCAAATTACTACTGATGTTCTCTTCCCTTAGCCGAAATAACTTACCGATACGCCGATAACCCGAATCTTCACAAGAAGATAATCATACAACCCAATCGTAGGTGGTGGGACTCTCCCACTTAGCTTGAAGCCACTATTACACAATTTTGGAACCCACTAAGATCCTTTATCCCTTATTGATATGACTTTGCACAATTAAACCGCCAGATTCCTTGAAATCCTTCCTTTAGCATTTCATGAACACTCTGAATCTCTAACACCATTCTCATATTAGACCTCTTACCGGATATTTAATAAAATCCTTTGCCAAAGCTTTGCCAACCACGGGACCGTTGATCTGCTCATAGGAGGCATCCCCAAATGTGGAGACTACGCGCCGACATCTTCCAACATCGCTGCACGGGGTATAATTACTATGACATCAATAACCCCATCTTGAGCTCGTGCTCATCCACCAGCTGCACAAGTCCATTTACTCCTCGTGGACATCAACTAAATGTACGACAATATCTTCCAATTCAAAGTTATGTCGTATCCTTCTTCATATCAAGCAGCTCCTTTCCGTCATATCAAGTCTTCCGCCGTTATGCTAGCCAATATTTCAAAGTAAGCTCGTAGACCCAATCACCGTCCACTAAAAATTCCCAAATCACTCCAAACTTTCCTCAAGGGTGTAGTTATCCTGCCACTGAATCGACGTGCTGCTTTGCCACTCTCCAACTTTGGCAAAACCTTCTTCCTTGAGCAACTATTCGACTTCCTCTTCTTACACTTGGCCTTCTAAAAATTTAACCACCGCATGACACCTTCCACATGTCCTTCATCACCTTTGCTGCTCAGCTGATGCCTTAGATCAAAATCTAACTCAGTAGCTCTTGAACCAATTGACTGCTACTAACTTCAAACCTCTCAGAAAATCATCTCTTCTCGAGCCATTGACATCATAAACATCGATTCAATCCTGAACCACCGCTCCGGACACCGCTGTCAGGCAAGCCAACACCAATTTACTTAAAATTTCTTGTTTTAACATTTTCGAAATCGTTCCTTTTGTACATTAACAATAAGTAATAAGTTTTACTGAATAGATACTGATGTCTTTAACAAACTCAATATTCAAACCATCCCATAATCATCCCAGAACCCGGTGTCACAAGTGCATGATCTATCTCTAGGAAACAAAATAATACAACAACTGTCCGGGAATACAAATAGGACAGATAATAAATATGGAAATCTGAAAGAGACTCTCCTGGCTGCGCGTCGTCTCGAGAAGTGCAGCTTACCTACGTCTCCGTATCAACCATGCTGCTACGCCCACTAGGCCGCTGGAGATGCAGGTGCCTGTGCAACAAAAATGGACAGCAAGTGTAGCATGAGTACGAAAACAATGTGTAATCAGTACGTATCCCGCCTAATCTCGAAGAAGTAGAGAGAGGTCAACTTCGACACTTACTAGTGGTCCAATGATGATACATCAATAATATAGCAAGTCGAGGGTTTATATAAACATGAATGTAATTCAATAGAGTGAAGCAAGTAAACAATTCTTTCTTTTGTATGAAAATTTCCAATTTCCTTTCTTTCATCATTTACACATATATTCTCAAGAAGGGAAGAAGCAACATCAACTTCAGTAAATTACAAGGCAAGCAATACAAGTATGCACAAATTATGCCGAGGACGTACAGCCCGATCCAACAATATACAAACTATGAACTGCCAGAGGGTCGAATGGCGCGAACCATAGATGCATCTATTTAATCTACCGAGGCGTTCGGCCCGTTACAATAGATAAACACACTCAAATAGCCAATCAAGAACTCACCAAAGAGCAATTTATCCAAAGAAAAACCATTTCTCTTTTAAAAATTCAATGAAATGAAGTTTAATCCTTTTTAGAAATTCATTTTCTAATTCGATGTGATTTAAGCAATTCAAACTGTCAACAAGATTACAAATATTCCAAGTATAGCATGTTTTTGGGTCCTAGTCTAGCCGGACTTAAACATAATAGTAGCTACGCACGGACTCTCGTCACCTCGTGCATACATAGCCCCCACAAATAGGAGCACATAACCAATTAACTCACCTATGGGGGCAATTCCCTCTTACAAGGTTAGAAAGGAGACTCACCTCGCTCCGAAGTTCCATAACCGGCATTCCATGCCCTTCCGAAGACTTAAATTGATGCACAACGCTCCAAAGCTAGCCAATAATTATGCAAATCCATTAATATAGGTTCATTTACTCATAATAATCCAATTTATAACAATCCCTAAGCCCGATCGAAATGTTGACAAAACGCCCTCGGGTCCACGTGCCCAGCTCCCGAAATTTTTCGAAGATAAAGTTTACCCATGGCCTCACAAACTCAAATACAGAATTTACTCTTAATTTCATGTCCAAAATCGTGGTCAAAATCCAAAATATAAATTTCTAGGTCTTCCACCAAAAACCCACAATTTTTTTCACTAATTTTCATGCTCTAATCCATATATAATCCATGTATTTAACTAAAAACTAGTAGAAACCACTTACCTTGACATGGATGACAAAGATGGAGCTCTAAAATCGCCCAAAGATCGGCTCCCATGGAGAAAATGGGGTTGAAATGAGCTAAACCCCCGTTTTAAACAACCTTACTGATTCCAGCATTTCCGCACCTGCGGTCACTTGAACGCTTCTGCGGTTCCGCAGGTGTGAGCTACCATCCGCTTCTGTGGACCTCCTCCTAGCCTCAGCTTGCGCATCTGCGCTTCACCTTCCGCAGGTGCGGTCACGCATCTGCGACAAAACGACCGCATCTGCCGTCCCAACCTAGCCGGCCCATTTCCGCTTCTGCGACCCAAGGGCCGCTTCTGCGGCTTCGCACCTTCGGCCCAAGCCTCGCAGGTGCGGTTACACCAGAAAGTAGCTGATCACTTCTTCTTCAAATTATAAAATTGATCCGTTAACCATTCGAAATCCTACCGAGGCCCCCGGGACCCCAACCAATCATGCCAACCAGTCCTAAAACACATTACGGACTCGCTCGAGGCCTCAAATCATATCAAACAACACTAAAATCACGAATCACACCCCAAATCAAACTTGATGAACTTTGAGAAATTCAAACTTCAACATTTGATGACGAAACCTATCAAATCACATTTGATTGACCTCAAATTTTGCACACAAGTCATATTTGACATTACGGACCTACTCCAACTTCCGGAATCAGAATCCGACCCCGATATCAAAAAGTCCACTTCCGGTCGAACTTCTCAAAAACCTTCAAACTTCCATCTTTAGCCAAATGACTCCAAAATGACCCACGGCCCTTCGAATTCACTTCCGATCGCGCTCCCGACACCAGAATCACCATACAGAGCTATTCCCAGACTCGGAATCCCAATCAGACATTGATAACACTAAAATGCACTTCAACCCAATCTTATGAAATTCTTCCAAAATTCCTACTTCCACAATAGGTGCCAAAACGTTCCCGGATCTTCCAAAACCCGATCCGGACATACGCCCAAGTCCGAAATCATCATACAAACCTGTTGGAACCTTCGAATCCCAATTCCAAGGTCGTTTACTCAAAAATCCAATCTTAGTCAATTCTTTCAACTTAAAGCTTCCGAAATAAGAATTCTCTTTCAAAATCAACTCCGAACTTCCCGGAATTAAATTCAGACCATGCTTACAAGTCATAATACCTTAAATGAAGTTGCTCATGGACTCAAACTGCTGAACGACACGCTAGAGCTCAAAACGATCGGTCGAGTCGTTACATGTACATACCCCTAGTGGGCGCAGGTACCTACTGAGTGTGAGTGCCGAGTGATTGGGAGGATTGAGCCACTGAGTGGCTGTGAGGAGTGAGTGACTGTCGGGATTGAGTGATTGGGAGGACTGAGTGCATTGATACACCGAGAGTATGTATATGATTTTATCACTGCATTGTATTACAGTTGGCATGCATGCATTGATGTGTAGGCATAGAGATGTATTTTTCTCATGCCATTTGATAATGAAACATCCTATCTGTTGTTAAAAAGTTTTGGGAAAAATCACAGTTTTACAAACTTACTCATATTTTGGATATTTCGATAAAAGATTTGAATTTTTACTGATATATTTGAAAAGCATGCCTATTTTCTGGAACTGTGAAAGAGCTGAGCATCTTATCTCTGAGTTACTTCTTTTAGCACTTTTATTATGTTGTTATGAATTGTTGTTGACTATTGGTGTTGGGCCCAACCTTTGTTCCAGCTCGTCACTACTTTCAATCTAAGGTTAGGTTTGTTACTTATTGAGTACATAGGGTCAGTTGTACACATACTGCATTTTTGCACCTTGCGTGCAGATTTTGAATATTGATGTTGTTGTGTATGACGGAAGCTAGCATTGAAGACGTACCTGCATTCCAATTACAACTGCCTCTTGTTTGTGGTAGCTCTAGACGTATGAAAATCTGTTTATGTACATTCAGACAGATGATGTATTTATTTTATACTAGCTTTGTAAACTCTAAATCTTAGAAGCTCATGATTTGTACTACCAGTCCTTGGGAATTCTTTGTATAATAGTTCAGTTGTATTATCATTTCTTCTCTTAACAAATATCGTTTGAATTGGTTTATTGTTACTGGCTTTCCTAGCGGGTTGGGTTAGGTGCCATCATGGCTAGTTGGATTTCGGGTCGTGACAAATATAAAAATAAAGGAAAGTGAGTTAAGGTCCGGGGACGTCATAGCACCTACCTCGAAGTCTCCAAATATTAGTATCCAACTCGGATCTAGCAATCACCATGTCCAGATGTACCTGGATCTGCACACGAGTGCAGAGAGTAATATGAGTTCAACTGACCTCTTGTACTCAATAACTAACAGAACTAACCTTGGACTGAAAGCAGTGACGACCTCATAAGAATACAGTCAGAACCAATATTAATTACAGTACAAATATCATGATGACAGTAACAATAAGTAACTAAAAAGAATTATTATGATCAGCTTGTTCACATTACATGAATTTACACATGTTCTCAAGTATAATAAGTAAATCCTAACACTAATAAGGACATTTATTTACCAGTTAGCATGAGGAATGATACATCTCTATGCCTACATGTCAAGTATGCATGTCAAATGAATTATTTCACGGTACTAGCCTCAAGTATTCTCACTCCCAATCATACTCAAGTTGTATGTCTCAAATGCCCACTCATCACACACTCACACACACACACACACACACTCACTCAACACTTTATGGGTGCCTGACATCAATGCCCCTACCAAAGCACGTGTATATATCACTGTACTTGCGCTCATTGCATGTATGTCAGACTCGAGATTGGCGGATCCTCCCCAAACGCTAATCAAAAGTCGATAAGGCTTGCTATGACATGTAGTCCGATCCACATAGTAGTAATAATGTCTCTTTTAATAGAAAATTATGAATGATATTTTCATACCCTACACTATTTTATAATAGTGTATATCGATGACATTCTTGTATTTTCTAAAAATATAGAAACACATTTCAGACATCTCGATCTTTTCAAAAATATTGTTATTCAAAATGGGTATATCTAAACCTAAGATGTCTCTTTTCCAAACCAAAATAAGATTTCTAGGTCATAATACGGAAAAAGGAAAAATAGTTCCTATGCAAAGCAGTATTGAATTTTCTTCGACGTTTCCTGATATTATAACTTATAAAACACAGCTCTAGAGATTTTTAAGAAGCTTGAACTATATTTCTACTTTTGTAAAGGATTTAGCCAAGGATTCATCGATTCTTTATGACAGATTAAAGAAGAGTCCAAAAATATGCACTGATGAACATAGTAAATCAGTCAAATGTATTAAGCTTAATAATCTTCCATGTCTCACACTTGCTAATCCAACTTCGGCAAAGGTAGTAGAAACTGATGGCTCAGATATTGGATACGGTGGAATATTAAAGCAATATTCCCCAATTGATAAACAAGAATATCTTGTTCAATTCTATTCGGGAAAGTGGAATAATTCCCAAAAGAATTATGCTATTGTAGAAAAAGAAATTCTTGCTAAAGTAAAATGTGTTCTTAAATTTCAAAGTGATTTATATAATCAATTTTTTTGATACAAACTGATTGCCAAGCTGCAAAATTTATTTTTAATAAAGATTTTAAGCATGATATTTCTAAACATATGTTTGCTAGATGGCAAGCCCTATTAGCATCATTTGATTTTGAAATTTATTATAAAAAAAATGTGATAATAGTCTGCCTGATTTTCTTACTAGAGAATATTTAAGTTAATAACTTTTTGTGTCAGGATGAGACCGACGTACAATCCCTCCTCTAGGAAAGGAAGGGGAAGGGCAGAAATGGGCAGACACAATATTCTGGTCCCGGTGGGAAACCAGAGGCTAATAGCTTCAAACATTGCAGACACATCCGGTCTTAATACAGACCCATATGTACAGGGAATTTATGAATTTTATAAAATCTAAGCAAAAGGAAGGTAATACCCATCCATCATACTCAACGGCTCTTACTGATGATAGTAATGAGAATACAGAAGTGTTTGACAATAACACCAAAGAAGAAGTTATATACTTCTCTTAGAACATTCTAATTTGAAATGGAAAAACGATCCAAGGAAAATAATGAATAGATATATTGATACGACATATTTTGCCACTCCTGCTTATAAATACAGGATGCATTATGAGGTTATACTCCTATCAACAGGATCAGTTGAAATTCAACATTTCTTTCATGCGAATACAAGAAAAGTTTATAACTTTTCAAAAATTATAATAAAGAAGATCTTAGCCTCAAATGAATGGGATTTAAGTACTCTCAAAGAGAAAGATTATATCCATCCAGAGCAAAAAGCTTCTATCAAGTACAATAACTGGGATTATATTGATAGCTTTAATAAAGCTTTATTATATGAAAGTCCTAGTAATAAAAATAATCATAATAATCCTAATAACAACAACAACAACAACAACAACAACAACAACAACAACAACAACAATAATAATAATAATAATAATAATAATGATGATGATGATGATGATGATGATGATGATAATAGTATTAATAATAATAATAATAATAATAATAATAATAATAATAATAATAATAATAATAATAATAAATGATAGGCTAAGTAGTATTGTGTTGAGCTTAAGCACATTAAGCTACTACTAACATGGTTTGTTATTATTGAGTATTGTATCACCCGACTGTTCTAAGGTGGAGACTGTAGAGCCCAGGTAGCATGATAGTCCAAGCAATAAGTCCAAGTTATGGCAACAAAACCAGCGGTCCCTTGAGAAGACCCGTTGTAGCCGAGGAGGGCGTTAAGGGTCGTTTGGGATTCAGGTTTTGGACTTGCTTGATAGGACTATCGACTTGACAGGGCTGGTGTCTCTATAAACTTCCCTGTAGCTCTGTCGAAGTGATCCTGCGCATACTTGGTATTAGAGCTATGTGAAATAGTAGTGATAGGTGCTAAGTTCAACACACTTTTTCTTAATGAATATCATTAGAAAGAAAGCTACTGTTAAAAACAGTAGAAAAGAGGAATATTATATGCCCCAACAATTAGATCTGTTTAATAAATTTCATGACCTAATTTCTCCTATGGGTCATGATGGCGCCCAACGTTGCCGTCAGGTAAGCCAACGCGTAAATTATCCATGTATCAGTTCTTTTTAACAATTTCAAAGTAGTTGGTTTTTATTTTTTAATTAAGTAAATGATAATTGGAAAATTAATAAAGTAAAGCGAAAACTAATGAAAGTGCAAATACAGTGAAATAAATGCTCAAAAGTCATAAAGTGCCTACTAGCATGAATCCAAGACCTGGTGTCACAAATATATGAGCAACTAGTAGAATATACAAAAACACTGTGTTACTGTCTGAAATAGAGTAGACAGAAAGTAAATACAAAAGAGAGAGACTATGGTGCTGTAGAACAGACTCAGAGAGCAGCTCGCCACTATGCCTCAGGATAACGAGGGGTGCGTGCCTGAATGAACACCAGATGCACTGCCTCAGACTCTGCACGATTAGTGCAGAAGTGTAGCATGAGTACATAAACAACATGTACCCAGTAAGTATCCAGTCTATTCTCGAAGAAGTAGTGAAGAGGGGTCGACATCGACACTTACTATGGGGCAACAAATAAAATACAAAAATTCTAAATAAGCATAGAATATGTGAATAATAATAATAACACAATAGCAAGGAGTGAATAAATGATTCTTCAACTGATAATAAATTTCAAAATCTCCAACCAACACCTACTAACTCAAAATTAGTTTTTGTCATTAAATAAATTATAATCTCTCAAGCCGTAGAATAATATCAAGTGTAATCGGGCTCCGAGTATTATCACGCACGATTTATGTCGAGGTCGTATGGCCCGATCCAAAATACTTTGTGCACTGCCGAGGATCGAACGGCACGAACCATAGATGCATCTATTATATTACCGAGGCGAACGACTCTCTCCCATGAGAGTAGAAAAGTTTATCTCGCTCGCGGAAGTACTTGCGACGCGAGAGGATATGGATTTCTCATAGTTATTTGTATTCCTCAATTCTTTCCAAAAATAAGAAATCTAAATTGGAAAATTTTCAACTTTAAGATCCCTAGTCTCAGCTTTATTTAAGAAAATTAATATGCATAAAAAACAAAACAGTACAATTAAAGCGTGATGTGGATCTAAGACTACCCGAACATCTCATGGAATATAGCTACGTACGGACTCTCGTCACCTAGTGCGTACGTAGATCCCCACACAAGTAATACACAACAAGATACACCTAAGGGGATGAGTTCCCGCTTACAAGGTTAGGCAAGAGACTTACTTCGTTCACAAGCTCACTTCCGGTCCACAAATCCTCTCTAAAGCCTCAACTTGGTGCCAATCAATCCGAAACTAGCCAAATATTATATAAATAATCAATACGTGCTCAAAAGCTCATAATTTAACTATTAGATGATTACTCAACCCAAATTGGAATATTCCTAAAATTCACCTGTAACGACCCGGCCGGTCATTTCATGTGTTACCGCTCCATTTTCCCCATTTTCTGCTTTCTTATGCTTTGTTTATCCGTGTTATGTGGTATCGGGCTAGTCTATTCAAATCCGGAATGGTTTTGGTAAAGTTTGAGACACATAGTCTCTTTTGAGTAAGCTTAAGTTGGAAAAGTCAACCGGATGTTGACTTATGTGAATAAGGGCTCGGATGTGAATTCCAATGATTCGGATAGTTTCGGGAGGTTATTTGGGACTTAGGATTGTGATCGGAATGAGTTTTGGAGGTCCGGAGTAGCTTCAGGCTTGAATTGGCGAAGATGGATTTTTGGCATTTTCCGGTTGATAGGTGAGATTTTGATATAGCGGTCGGAATGGAATTCCGGGAGTTGCAGTAGGTCTGTTATGTCATTTGGGATGTGTATGCCAAATTTCAGGTCATTCGGACGTGGTTTGATAGACTTTTTGATCAAAAGCATAATTCGGAAGATTTTTGGAACCTTAGGCTTGAATCCGATGTGATTTGGTTGATTCGATGTTCTTTGAGGTGTTTTGAAGATTCGTATAAGTTTGGATAGTGGTATATGACTTGTTCGTGCTTTTGGTTGAGGTCTCGAGGGCCTCGGGGTGATTTCGGATGGTTGACGGGGGGTTTTGTAGTTGAAGTTTGGCAGCTGAAGTTTTATGGCTGTTGTCATAACTGCATCTGCGGTTGGGAGGCCGCAGGTGCGACTCCCGCAGATGCGAAAGCAAGTCGCAGAAGCGGCCAAGAGGTGAGTCAGGCGGAGCCGCAGAATCGGGCATCTGGACGCATCTGCGATGCCGCAGGTGCGAGAATGCAACCGCAGGTGCGATCCCAGGCCGTTAAGTGAAAACCGCAGGAGCGGTGGGTTAGACCGCATAAGCGGTTCCACAGAAGCGGAAATGGACCGCAGGTGCGGAATCCCTTGGTCAGAAGATATATATTTCATCCTTCGCGATTTTCAGACTTTCTTCACATTTTGAAAATGGTTTTTGGAGCTTTTGGGGAGATTTTGAAGAGGGAATCAGAGGGAACTTCATTGAGGTAATATTTTTGAACATAAAACTCGCTCCTATGGTGTTATTTCATTGATTAGGCTTGAAATTTATGAAAATTCGTGGGTAAATATTGAAGAAACTCGGGCTTGGAATTGGAGACCTAGAATTTGGGGTTTGAGGGGTCAATTGTGGTTGGATTTTGGTAAATTTGATATGCATGAACTCGTGGGAAGTTAACGATTTCATTGATGTTAATTTTGTCGGATTTCGAGACGTGGGCCCGGGGGTCGGGTTTGGTTAATTTTGAGATTCATGTCGTAATTTGATTATTTTCGCATGGGCTTCGTTCCCTTGGCATATTTTGATGTCATGATTCTGATTTTGGTTAGATTCTACACGAGTTGAGGCCGAGACGAGAGACAAAGGCATTACGGGCTAGAGTTTGGACCGGATAGAGGTAAGTAATGATTGTAAATATTGTCCTGAGGGTATGAAACCCCGTATTTCACATCGTTGTGCTATTTTTAGGTGACGCACATGCTAGGTGACGAGCGTGGAGTCGTGCACCATTGGGGATTGTGACTTGGTCCGTCCCGTACCACTATTAAGTCGCGTATTTACTTGAAAACTACTTGATATTGTTATGTTTTGGAAAATATTATTGTGTTTGGGGCTAAATGCTGTGTCTGGTCCTTGTGCTGATTGTTTGGACCCTTAGGCGCTTTTACTACTGTTTTCCTCACTGTTTTCGATTTAATATTACACTCAGTCGTGCTATGTTCTTAATGTTTTCAAAACTCGGTTTTATTCACTCCTCCTGATATCATAAATGACGTTTTAAGCTGAGTACTTGTTTTACAGTCAACCCGAGGGGCTTGAGTGAGTTCTGACTGAGTGAGGCCGAGGGCCTATGTTGTGAGGATGTTATGGGATCGGGCTGCGCGCTGCAGTGTGTTACACTGATTTGTGATATATGAGAGGTCGAGGGCCTGATTTATTGTGCCAAGAGGTGGCTTGTGATTGATATGAGGTCGAGAGCCTGTTGATTATGCCACAAGATGGCTTGTTATTGCGCTTGGGCCGTAAGGGGCCCCTCCCGGAGTCTATACACCCCCAGTGAGCATGGGTAACCAGTTTGTGATGTGATATAGCCCAAGGGGCTGATGTTGTTCCATGTTATTGCCCGAGGGGCTGGTACGAGTGATTGTGAGATAGCCCGAGGTGCTGGTTCTGTTGGTATTTTGCCCGAGGGGCTGATTTGTGTTTCTATCTTTTCTACTTGTTTTCATTCACTCGTTTGAACTGCTGAAAGATGTTTTAAAGAGGTTTTACTGAACTAAGATGTTTTCATGAGCTTTCACTATTTTACTGTATTGTACTGGTTTTACATTGCCTCATTGTAGCATTTTGCAGTGTATTTACATGTTCTCTTATCGCTCAGTTGCCTTTACTTTTATTACTTACTGAGTTGGTGTACTTACTTTAATCCCTGCACCCCTGTGTGCAGATTAAGGAGTCTCGGGTCATGCTAGTGATGGCTAATTTGCTTCCAGCAGGCATGTTTGGAGTTGACTAGGTAGCTGCTCGGTGTTCGCAGCCCAGCGCTTCTCCTTCCTACCTTTATTTCGCTTGTTCTAGTTTTGGATTAGACTATGTTGTCTTTTCATACTCTTAGATGGATTTTAGACGCTCATGACTGGTGGCACCCCGATGTTGGGCTGTGTTTGTTTCCGCAATTGTTCTACTTCACTCTATTTTGGGATTTATCACTTATTAATGACTTAATTAATTATTATTATAACTGTCAATTGGTTTGGGGGTTTGGGTCGGCTAGCCTTGTTTCACGAGAGGTGCCATCATGATCGGGTCCGGTTTGGGGTCGTGACAAGTTTGTATCAGAGCCTAGGTTACATAGGTCTCGCGAGTCATGAGCAGGTTTTGTAGAGTCTCGCGGATCGGTACGGAGACGTCTGTATCAATCCTCTGGAGGCTGCAGAACCTTTAGGAAAACTTCATATTCTTGGAATTCTTGTCGTGCGAATATGTTGATCCGAGTACTAATCTTCTACTATTCTATTCTCTCACAGATGGTGAGGACACGAGCGACCGGTCAGGATGGACGACCACCAGTACCACCAGCTGGGGCCACTAGAGGCCGAGGATGTGGTCGAGGCCGTGGTAGGGGCAGAGGTGTGGCCCGCACAGCAGCTAGGGCAGCACCTGCAGATCCACCAGCCGCCCCAATTAAGAATCAGGTCCCAGTTGTGGATGCTCCAGCAGCACCAGCTCCGGCACCAGCTGTGCCCATTGTGATTCCAGGTCTTCAGGAGACCTTGGCCCAGATCTTGACCGTGTGTACGAGTCTTGCTCAGGCGGTCGCAGTTTCTACTGCCGCAGCCACTTCTCAGGCCCGGCGTGGCACTCAGACTCCCGCTGCCCGCGCACCCGATCAGGTTGTGTAGGGATTTCATACACCGGAGGCACCACTAGCTCAGCCGGTGGCAGCTGCTCAGGGTTATGTAGCTCTAGTTATGCCAGAGGACGAGCAGCGCAGATTGGAGAGGTTTGGCAGACTCCAGCCTCCGACTTTCAGTGGTGTAGAGGGCGAGGATGCCCAAGGTTTCTTGGATAGATGTCAGAGGATTCTTAGCACCGCGGGTATTCTGGAGACCAGTGGGGTCGCGTTCACGACTTTTCAGTTTACGGGAGCTTCCTTCACTTGGTGGGAGGCATATGAGAGGCGTAGGTTTGTTGGTGCGGCACCCCTTACCTGGCAGTAGTTTTCTGCTCTCTTTTTGGAGAAGTATATGCCATAATCTCGCATGGAGGAGCTGAGTAGGTAGTTCGAGCAGTTGCGACAGGGGGATATGACTGTTACACAATACGAGATGAGGTTCTCCGAGTTAGCTCGTCATGCTATTTGGTTGGTTGCTACGGAGAGAGAGAAGATCAGGAGGTTCGTTGATGGCCTCACATATCAGCTTCAGATTCTCATGACCAGGGAGAGGGTATCAGGTGCTACGTTTGAGGAGGTTGTTGATATCGCTCATGAGATTGAGTCAGTTCGTCGCTAGGAGCGAGAGGAGAGGGAGGCCAAGAGGCCTCACGGATCTGGTAGTTTTGGGGGTGCTCCTTCGAGGGGTCAGTTTCAGCACGGCAGAGGCCGCCCATTCAGGCATGCTCAGTCAGCTTGCCCAGGTAATCGTGGGACATCATCAGGTCATGGTTCTCACGGTTCTCAGCATGGTCATTCCTCACTCAGTGCCCTTCCAGCCCAGGGTTCGTCCCATGCTCCATCAGTTCAGGACTCTTCTACGCCCGGTGCGTCTGCTAGTCATTCTGGTGCTAGGGGTCCCCTTCAACCCCGTCTCCGGCACTAGGGAGTTGTTATGAGTGTGGAGAGTTGGGACATATGTGAGGCAGTGTCCTCGTCGCCTTGGGGGTTCATCTCAGCAGAGGGGTCAGCCATCGACTTCAGCACTAGTTACTTCACCATCCACCCAGACGACTGGGGGTGGAGGAAAGTCATCTAGGGGTTGCCCAAGAGGGGGAGGTTGATCCGGTGGTGGTCAGACCCGTTTCTATGGAATTCCGGCTAGACCTGATGTTGTTGCTTTAGATGCGGTGATTACAGGTATTGTCTCAGTCTGCCGCAGAGATGCCTCTGTGTTATTTGATCCTAGCTCTACTTTCTCTTATATGTCATCTTACTTTTCCCATTATTTGGATACGCCCTGCGAGTCTCTCGTTTCTTCTGTTCATGTCTCTACTCCAGTGGGCGATAATGTTGTGGTAGACCGTGTATACCGGTCGTGTGTTGTGTCTATTGGGGGCCTGGAGACCCGAGTGGATCTTCTGTTTCTATACGTGGTAGAATTCGATGTGATATTGGGCATGGATTGGTTATCTCCGTGCTGAGCTATTTTGGACTGTCATGCCAAGACAGTGTCGCTACCTATGCCGGGTGTGTCATGGATTGAGTGGCGAGGTTTGTCTAATTATGTTCCCAGCAGGGTAATTTCATTCTTGAAGGCCCAGCATATAGTTGAGAAAGGTTGTCTTTCATACTTAGCATTTGTAAGGGATGTTAGTGCAGAGACTCCCAGCATTGATTCTGTTCCAGTTGTGAGGGATTTTAAAGATGTGTTTCCTGGAGACCTGCCGGGCATGCCACCGGATAGGGATATCGATTTTGGTATTGACCTGGTGCCGGGCACTCAACCCATTTCTATTCCATCGTATCGTATGGCACCAGCGGAGTTGAAGGAGTTGAAGGAGCAACTTCAGGAGCTCCTCGATAAGGGGTTCATTCATCCTAGTATTTCGCTGTGGGGTGCACCTGTTCTGTTCGTGAAGAAGAAGGATGGCACTATGAGGATGTGCATTTATTACAGGCAGTTTGAAAAGGTCACAATTAAGAACGAGTATCCCCTGCCTCGTATTGATTATTTGTTCGACCAGCTTCAGGGAGCGAGGGTGTTCTCCAAGATTGATCTTCGCTCAGGGGATCACCAGCTAAAGATCAGGGACTCGGATATTCTCAAGACAGCTTTCAGGACCCAATATGGTCACTATGAGTTCCTTGTTATGTCTTTGGGCTGACCAATGCCCCAGCAGTGTTCTTGCATTTGATGAACAGCGTGTTCCGGCCTTATCTCGACCCGTTTGTTATTGTTTTCATTGATGAAATTCTGGTATACTCGCATAGTTAGGAGGAGCACGCGAAGCATTTGAGAGTGGTGTTGTAGAGATTGAGGGAGGAGACGCTTTATGCAAAGTTCTCCAAATGTGAGTTTTGGCTCAGTTCAGTGGCTTTCTTGGGGCAAGTGGTGTCCAGCGAGGGTATTCAGGTTGATCCGAGGAAGATAGAGGCGGTTCAGAGTTGGCCCAGACCATTCTCCACCATAGAGATTCGTAGCTTCCTTGGTTTGGCGGGTTATTACTGCCGGTTTGTTCAGGGATTTTCATCTATCGCATCGCCCTTGACCAAGTTGACTCTGAAGGGTGCTCCATTTCAGTGGTCAGATGAGTGTGAGGAGAGCTTCTAGAGACTCAAGACTGCCTTGACCATAACTCCAGTATCTGTATTGCCATCAGCTTCAGGTTCATATACAGTGTATTGTGATGCTTCAAGAGTGGGTATTGGATGTGTATTGATGCAAGAGGGTAGAGTTATTGCTTATGTTTCTCGGCAGCTGAAGCCCCATGAGAAGAACTACCCTGTTCATTATTTGGAGTTGGCTGCCATTGTTTACACATTGAAGATTTGGAGGCATTATTTGTATGGTGTGTCTTGTGAGGTATGTACTGATTATCGTAGCCTCTAGCACTTGTTCAAGCAGAAGGATCTCAATTTGAGGCAGCGGAGGTGGTTGGAGATTCTAAAGGATTATGATATTACTATCTTGTACCATCCAGGGAAGGCCAATGTGGTGGCTGATGCTTTGAGCCGGAAGGCGGTGAGTATGGGGAGTTTGGCATATATTCCTGTTGGGGAGAGACCTCTTGTAGTTGACGTTCAGGCCTTGGCCAATCGGTTCGTGAGGTTGGATATTTCGGAGCCCAGTCGGGTATTGGCTTGTGTGATTTCTCGATCTTCCTTATTTGATCGCATCAGAGAGCGCCAGTATGATGACCCTCATTTGCTTGTCCTCGAGGATAGGGTTCAACACGACAATGTCAGAGATGTGACCATTGGTGATGACGGGGTATTGAGGATGCAGGGCCAGATATGCGTGCCCAATGTGGATGGTCTTCGAGAGTTGATTCTAGAGGAGGCTCATAGCTCACGGTATGCTATTCATCCGGGTGCCGCAAAGATGTATCAGGATCTGAGACAGCATTATTGGTGGAGAAGAATGAAGAAGGACATTGTAGGATTTGTAGCTCGGTGTCTCCATTGTCAGGAGGTGAAATATGAGCATCAGAGACCGGGTGGCTTGCTTCAGCGGATGGATATTCTAGAGCGGAAGTGGGAGCGGATCACCGTGGACTTCGTAGTTGGGATCCCACGGACTCTGAAGAAGTTCGATGCTATTTGGGTGATTGTGGATCGGCTGACCAAGTCCGCGCACTTCATTCTTGTGTTTACTACCTATTCTTCAGAGAGGTTGGCAGAGATATATATCCGGGAGATTGTTCGTTTGCATGGCGTCCTAGTTTCCACCATTTTAGATAGAGGTACTCAGTTTACTTCACAGTTTTGGAGGTCGGTATATCGAGAGTTGGGTACTCAGGTTGAGTTGAGCACAGCTTTTCACCCTCAGACGAACGGGCAGTCCGAGTGCACTATTCAGATATTGGAGGACATGTTGCGCGCTTGTGTCATTGATTTTGGAGGTTCATGGGATTAGTTTCTATAGCTCGCAGAGTTTGCTTATAACAACAGTTACCAGTCGAGTATTTAGATGGCTCCGTATAAGGCATTGTATGGAAGACGGTGTAGATCTCCGGTCGGTTGGTTTGAGCCGGGTGAGGCTAGGCTATTGGGTAC
Organism: Nicotiana attenuata; assembly: GCF_001879085.1. Taxonomy (NCBI): domain Eukaryota; kingdom Viridiplantae; phylum Streptophyta; class Magnoliopsida; order Solanales; family Solanaceae; genus Nicotiana; species Nicotiana attenuata. The sequence goes on along the minus strand of NW_017676258.1, from coordinate 8,372 downwards.
AGACTTAGTGCAGGATGCTTTAGACAAGGTGAAGGTGATTCAGGAGAGGCTTCGTACAGCGTAGTCGAGATAAAAGAGTTATGCTGTCGGGAAGGTTCGGGATGTGTCCTTCATGGTTGGTGAGAAGGTTCTGTTGAAAGTTACACCCATGAAGGGTGTTATGAGGTTTGGGAAGAAAGGTAAATTGATTCATCGGTTTATTGGGCCTTTTAAGGTACTTCGGAGAATTGGGGAGGTGCCTTTTGAGCTTGCCTTGCCACCCAGCTTGTTGAGTGTGCATCCGGTATTTCATGTTTCTATGTTTCGGAAGTATATTGGCGATCTGTCGCATGTTCTATATTTCAGCACGGTTCAGCTAGATGATGATTAGACTTATGATGTGGAGCCGGTAACTATTTTGGGGCATCTGGTTCGAAAGTTGAGGTCAAAGGATATAGCTTCAGTGAAGGTGCAGTGGAGAGGTCGACCCGTGGAGGAAGCTACATGGAAGACCGAGCGGGAGATGCGGAGCATATATCCTCACCTATTCGAGGCTTCAAGTATGTTTCTTGACCAGTTCGAGGATGAACGTTTGTTTAAGAGGGGGAGGATGTAACGACCCGGTCGGTCGTTTCATGTGTTACCGCTCCGTTTTCCCCATTTATGCTTTCTTATGCTTTGTTTATCCGTGTTATGTGGTATCGGGTTAGTCGGTTCAAATCCGGAATGGTTTTGGTAAGGTTTGAGACACTTAGTCTCTTTTGAGTAAGCTTAAGTTGGAAAAGTCAACCGGATGTTGACTTATGTGAATAAGGGCTCGGATGTGAATTTTGATGACTTGAATAGTTTCGGGAGGTAATTTTCGACTTAGGAGTGTGATCGGAATGCGTTTTGGAGGTCCGGAGTAGCTTTAGGCTTGAATTGGCAAAGATGGATTTTTGGCGTTTTCCGATTGATAGGTGAGATTTTGATATAGGGGTCGCAGTGGAATTCCGGTAGTTGCAGTAGGTCCGTTGTGTCATTTGGGATGTGTGTGCAAAATTTTAGGTCATTCGGACGTGGTTTGATAGACTTTTTGATCAAAAGTATAATTCAGAAGATTTTTGGAACCCTAGGCTTGAATCCGATGTGATTTGGTTGATTCGATGTTGTTTGAGGTGTTTTGAAGATTGGTATATGTTTGGATAGTGGTATATGACTTGTTCATGCTTTTGGTTAAGGTCCCGAGGGCCTCAGAGTGATTTCGGATGGTTGACGGGGGGGTTTTGGAGTTGAAGTTTGGCAGCTGAAGTTTTATGGCTGTTGTCATAACCGCATCTGCGGTTAGGATGCCGCAGGTGTGACTCCCGCAGATGCCGAAGCAAGCCGCAGGAGCGGCCAAGAGGTGAGTCAGGCGGAGCCGCAGAAGCGGGCATCTGGACGAATCTGCGATGCTGCAAGTGTAAGAATGCGATCGCAAGTGCGGTCCCAAGCCGTTAAGTAAAAACCGCAGGAGCGGTGGGTTAGACCGCAAAAGCGGTTCCGCAGAAGCGGAAATTGACCGGAGGTGCGCAATCCTTGGGTGAAAGGTATATATTTCATCCTTCGCGATTTTCAGACTTTCTTCACATTTTTAAAACGGTTTTTGGAGCTTTTGGGGAGATTTTGAAGAGGGAATCAGAGGGAACTTCATTGAGGTAAGATTTTTGAACCTAAAACTCATTCCTATGGTGTTATTTCATTGATTAGGCTTGAAATTTATGGAAATTCGTGGGTAAATATTAAAGAAACTAGGGCTTGGAATTGGAGACCTAGAATTTGGGGTTTGAGGGGTCAATTATGGTTGGATTTTGGTAAATTTGATATGCATGAACTCGTGGGAAGATAAGGATTCCATTGATGTTAATTTTGTCAGATTCCGAGACGTGGGCCCGGGGGTCGGGTTTGGTTAATTTCGGGATTCGTGTCGTAATTTTATTATTTTCACATGGGCTTCGTTCCCTTAGCATATTTTGACGTCATGATTCTGATTTTGGTAAGATTCGACGCAGGTTGAGGCCGAGACGAGTGGAAAAGGCATCGCGGGCTAAAGTTTGGACCGGATAGAGGTAAGTAATGATTGTAAATGTTGTCATGAGGGTATGAAACCCCGAATTTCACATCGTTGTGCTATTTTGAGGTGACGCCACGCTAGGTGACGAGTGTGGGGTCGTGCACCATTGGGGATTGTGACTTGGTCCGTCCCGTACGACTATTAAGTCGCGTATTTACTTGAAAACTACTTGATATTGTTATGTTTTTGAAAATATTATTGTGTAAATGTCGTGTCTGGGCCTTGTGCCGATTGTTTGGACCCTTAGGGTCTTTTACTACTGTTTTCCTCACTGTTTTCGGTTTAATATTACACTCAGTCATGTTATGTTCTTACTATTTTCATAACTCGATTTTATTCACTCCTCCTGATTTCATAAATGATGTTTTAAGCTGAGTACTTGTTTTACTGTCAGCCCTAGGGGCTTGAGTGAGTTCTGACTGAGTGAGGCCGAGGGCCTATGTTGTGAGGATGTTATGGGATCGGGCTGTGTGCCGCAGCGTGTTACACTGATTTGTGATATATGAGAGGCCGAGGCCTGATTTATTGTGCCACGAGGTGGCTTGTGATTTATATGAGGCTGAGAGCCTGTTGATTATGCCACGAGATGACTTGTTATTGCGCTTGGGCTGTAAGGGGCCCCTCCCGGAGTCTGTACACCCTAGTGAGCGCGGGTACCCAGTTTGTGATGTGATATAACCCGAGGGGCTGATGTTGTTCCATGTTATTGCCTAAGGGGCTGGTACGAGTGATTGTGAGATAGCCCGAGGGGCTGGTTCTGTTGGTATTTTGCCCGAGGGGCTGATTTGTGTTTCTATCTTTTCTATTTGTTTTCATTCACTCGTTTGAACTGCTGCAAGATGTTTTAAAGAGGTTTTACTGAACTAAGAAGTTTTCATGAGCTTTCACTGTTTTACTGTATTGTACTGGTTTTACACTGCCTCGTTGTAGCATTTTGCTGTGTATTTACGTGTTCCCTTATCGCTCAGCTGCTTTTATTACTTACTGAGTTGGCGTATTCACATTACTCCCTGCACCCCTTTGTGTAGATTCAGGAGTCTCGGGTCACGCTAGTGAGGGCTGATTTGCTTCCAGTAGGCTTGTTTGGAATTGACTAGGTAGCTGCTCGGTGTTCGCAGCCCAGTGCTTCTCCTTCCTACCTTTATTTCGCTTGTTCTAGTTTGTATTAGACTATGTTTTCTTTTTATACTCTTAGACGAATTTTAGATGCTCATGACTGGTGACACCCCGATGTCGGGTTGTGTTTGTTTTCGCAATTGTTCTACTTCACTCTATTTTGGGATTTATCACTTATTAATGACTTAATTAATTATTATTATAACTATGAATTGGTTTGGGGGTTTGTGTCGGCTGTCCTTGTTTCACGAGAGGCGCCATCACTGTCACGCCCCAAAAACCGAAGAGCGCGACCGGCTCTCAACCGAGTAAACCCGACTGAGCAAGCCTGTTAGGTTTCATTCTACCCAAACTAATTCATGAATAAATAGGAGATGGACTCCATTAATCATACTTAGTAAGTATTTCATTAACAACTTCTATTTCATTTCCATTAGCAGCTTAAATCATAATTATCAAAATATTACAAGTTTTATAAATCTTTGCCAAACATCAATATTTCTACTTTAATTCCAATACCCGACACTACCCACAACCTATCTACGGAGCCTGTAAACACAACTGAAGAGTAACGTAATATGGAAATGCCGGTAATAAGGCTCCGGCTATACCTCAAATACAAAGTACATGATAAACAGATGAAACAGGACCCCGAAACGAAGTGGGGCTCACCAAGTTAGCTGAAAGGATGATGCGGCACTAGCTGCGACCAACACTGCCTGCGATAGAAACACCTACATCACAACATTATCAATATAAAAGAATCATACAATTTTCACATCATGTTTCCATAGCCTTTAGTTTGGGGCATTTCATACTGCTCAACATTGTTCACAATACCACCGCTATCTTGAGCGGAGTCCGATCTCGACCCGATCGGCTAGGTTGCCTCATTTCAGACCTACACTTCAATCATAATCTCATTTTCCCTTTTTCCGGAATTCAATATCAGCATAATGCCACCATGTGTGTTGCATGGCGTCCGATCACAGCCTGATCAGCTAGGCTGCCTTACCACGGCGTTGTTCCTTTCTCATTAGTCATCTCATTTGAATCTTTATTTCACATATATCATATCAACTCATTGGCACTTAGGGCCACAATTATCACCTCATTTCCACTTTCGATGTAAGATTTGAAATTTTAGGATAATATGTGCACACAAGAGCAAATAGAATTGTAAGCATAGATGAGACTTCACATAAATGGCAGAATATATGCAGCTTCAATCTCAATTTAAGGTCCAAGCATTTCAATACATAATTCATTTCTTTGCCCCTTACAAGTTATCCTGATAGCACGTTGATTATGTTGAGACACATCTTTCACGCATATAAGGTTACAACACCAATTCAAGTAAATCAAGCAATGCATCAATTCAACTTTAATCTTACCATTTTCACACAAACACCGATGAAGCTCAATTTCTAAAAGAGGGTTTTTAGCCATACATACCTTGTTTAAGCTTTCCTTAAGTTACTACAATGTTCCGGAAATTCTAGCAATCCTAGTCTACTTTGAGACATAACAAGATTGAACACAAATTAGGAAGGTATTCATGGTTTCAGCTCATTTGAGCATTTTATCAAATACTAGTTGTAAAACTTGATTTCAAATCTCTTTTACAAGGTTTCCTTCATTCCCCAACCCAATCTTTACTTATTTATGTTCAACAATCTTCCCACAAACCTAATTTGTACATGCATGAATACATAATGCTATTATACCCAAGAATCATAACTCAATAATCCCATCTTATACCCAAAACTCGAAATTAAAGTCTAGTGTATAGAACCTTACCTCTTAGATGAAGATCTTGTGATTGGTTTCCTTGATTCTTGAAGATTGATGGAAGATTGAATGGTTAGAATGTTAGGCTCCCTCCTTCTCTCTCTAAAATTCTCTTAATTCTCTCTAAAATCATCAGAATATCGCCCCAAATGAAACCCCAAAGCCTATATATTAAACTGGGGTCGGGTTATGAAAATAGGAAGATTAACCCTCCGAATTCGGGTCTGCGATCGCATAATGGACCGCAGAATGGGTATGCTGGCCGCAGACGCGTCGCAAAACCCGCTGCCCAAAACTGGGCTACACTGGTCCAGTTTGCGACCAGATTTGCGATCGCATATCAATTATGCGGACCACATAGTGGTTTTGCGATCGCAGATCTGACACAGGATCGCATTTTTTCCAGCCTTTGGTAATTTGATCATAACATTGTGTAGGAATGTCCAAATGAGGAACGGTTTGAAGTGTTGGAAACTAGACTCGAAAACCTTCCATATGATAGGTTGTTCATCACATAAGACCTGATATATATAGGTATGCTCGTTCAAAGTAGGGACTTGTGCAAACTCATTTGGAATTTTAGCCCATTAAGGAATTTTCTAACGTGACATAGACTTAGGCCTCCCATTAGACCCCACATTACTTATTATAAGACTGATACACTTGTATACCAAATCCAATTGATTCCCATCATGTTAATAGCACATAAAATATTATAATTAGCCTACGTGGCACCACGAAATCCTAAATTACTTAGCGAAATATTCCGGGGCCTTACATTCTCCCTCGCTTAGGATCATTCGTCCTCGAATGAGGAGTAGAGTCCACCCTAAATGCTTAACACAATATATCCCTTTTCTCACCTACCTCAAGTCCCTAAATTTTGACTAACTCCCAAATTTTTTAGAAATTTCAGCAGAGTCTCCATTGTAACTAGGACTATCCACCTGCCAGAGAACCACCAAAACCATCCTAAAAACTCATCCACTACTTGACAAAGCACCACAATGTATATATCAATAATACGAACCTTACCATTACAAGCTCCACATTATCATATTGATACCATGTTGGCCCAAGATCAGTTGAAGTTTTGAAGAATGACAAACGAACTCAGTAAAGGACCAGGTTCATCTAAGGAGACACAGTTGTTATGGCCCATACACATGAGATGCACGTGAAGAAGATAAGTCCTTGAGATCAAGCAGCAATATCTTGATAAATATCTTCTAAACTGATCGAAAAGATTGCATATAGGATAAGGAGTTGAAGTCTCCTTATGAAAAGAGAATTACATCCGGATCAAGAATATGGATTAGGAGTTAGAGTTGTTCTTGGACTCGAATTGTCAAAGGATCCACAATTTGAGTTCTTATCAAACTCTGATTACTAACTCTATAAATATAACGATTGTTCTCTTTTACAGGTGATTGCACATAAGCTGAAGTTAAACCAAATTGAGAGCAAAAGAGCTAGGCGATTGTTGCAAGCAATTTGTGTGTGATACAAGTGTGCAAATCTGAAGCTACAAGAACTAAGTGTGAAGAACCAATTCCATTGTGTCTTTCTTTATTTCTAGTTCAATTGTAGTAGGTGTTTTAACATTGTACCTTTCCAGCTTTCTTAGAAGCAATTGTATTAGGTGCATTGAGTATTCAAGTTAGAGTTAACTTGAAAGTGTCGCAACAGTTTAGGTTGTGTGCTACACTGGGATTAGAGTTAATCCTTAGGTTTACAAAGAGTTTTGTAAATGCTGTTTTTGGCTCATTGATGTTTAGTGGAAGTTTGGGAAAATCCTACTGAGTAGTAGGTCATGGTTTTTTTCACCTTTTGAGCCAGGTGTTTTCCACGTAAAAATCTCTGTGTTCTTTATTTCTGTATTTTAATTACGCAAACAGTAGAAGTTAGAACACCTAGATGATCCAGGTTCTTCTAGTGCGAAAATTAGGTACCACACAAATCACCCCCCTCATTTGTGGTATTGACATCTAAAACATCAATTGGTATCAGAGCGGGTTATCCTTGAAGAGGCTAACACCTTAGGAGAAGATCAAAAATGAGTGCACCACCTGGGAACTGGGAAGGGCAATCCACTGCCAGACCTCCATTTTTCAATGATTTGTATTACTCTTGGTGGAAGAACAGAATGAGATATCATATCATAGGGGAAGACTATGAACTTTGGGATATAATTACTGATGGTCCCCTAGCTACTACTAAGAAGAATGCAGAAGGAATTGATGTGCCAAAAACAAGAGCTGATTGTACTGCTGAGGATCTGAAGAAATGGGAGAAAAATGCTAAAGCTAAGAAGTGGCTAGTGTGTGGTCTAGGACCAGATGAGTACAGCAGGATTCAAAGCTGTACAACTGCTAAGAAAATATGGGACACTCTACAAGTGGCTCATGAAGGAACACCTCAAGTGAAAAGGTCAACAGGAACTCTTCTGTATTCTCAATATGAGAATTTCACTATGAAGGAAGGAGAAACTATCCAGGAGATGTATACTAGATTCACTACTCTGACTAATGAGCTTAAATCTCTTGGAAGGACCATCCTTGAAGAAGACAAGGTTGAAAAGATTCTGACAAGAGTTTTACCAGTCACTTGGGAAAGCAAGATCACTGCCATTCAGGAATCCAAGAATATTGCTACCCTTAGGCTGGATGAACTAACTGGGAACTTAACTGCCTATGAAATGAGGAGACAAACAATGAAGATGGATACCCCCAAAAAGGAGAGAAGTTTAGCTCTCAGAATCACTGAAGGTGCAGATTTGGAAGATGATGAAGTAGCCATGATCACTAGGGATTTCAAGAAGTATCTGATGAGAGGAAAGGGTGCTTCAAGAAGTACAAACTTCAACAAAACAAGAGCTCCGGAGAAACAGATCAATGAAGGTTGCTACAAGTGTGGTAAGACTGATCACATGATCAAAAACTGTCCTCAATGGGAGATTGAGTGGAAGAAAGAAAGAGCTGAAAGAAGAAACAGGAAGAAGGAACAGGTTCAACCAAAAAGAAACAAAGGTTCAACTAAGGCTATGGTTGCTGCTTGGGGAGAAACATCAGATGAGGACTCTGAAGATGAAGCTGAGGAGGATCAAGCTCTAATGGCCATTGGAGAATCAGAGGATGAACAAGAGGTAAGTATTCTTCATCTCAAAGACAAGATCAAATTCTTGTCTAAAGAAAGGCTAGCTGAACTCTTAACAGACTTCATTGATGAGTCTGAGATAATTAATAATAGAAAAGGAAGTTCTGTCTAGGGAATGTGTGATTTTAAAAGCTAAATGTAAAAGTCTAGAGTCTAGGGCAAATGAGAGTGATAACAAAAATGCTGAGTTGAAGAACCAGGTTCTTGAACTTGACAACAGTGTCCTAGAACTTAGATC
>NW_017676257.1:25497-48659 GCF_001879085.1 Nicotiana attenuata | reverse complement strand
TTGCTGCTTGGGAAAGAGATTATGAGGCTTCTTTGAAGTATAAGGACTGCAGTTGATATAAGCTGGGCTTTTTTGAACTCCGTCGTGATGCCTTAGTTGAAGCCAGCCAAGAAAAATTTAATCTGGAGTCAGAGTTAGCTAAGGGGATGGAGACTATTGAAAAAGCTCAACAACCATTGGACTTCCCTTCTCCCGCGATTGAAGTTTCCGAAGCTGAAGCTACCGGAGTTGATGTTCCCATGAGTGAAGTTCCTTTAACTGAAACTTATGCGGCTGAAGTCCCCATGACCGCTGGAATTGCCTCGGGTGATGCACCCTCTTCAAGCTCAATCGTGCCCCTTATTGCAAGTCAAGTTGAAACTTCATCTATTGATACTCCAATGGTTGGAAATCAACCTACTTCTGTTGGTGATGCTATTCCAGTTGAGCCTGCTGATGATCCTTCTTCAATCCTTTCCTCTCAGTGAAAAAAATTTATATCTGTTTTTGAATTCCTTTTTGCAGGTACCTATTTGGAAAACAGTATTTAAAGCTTTTGGGTTCATTTGAGAGTTTTTGTAATCAAGCCCTTGGCTACTACTTGAGGGTTGATTTTTTAGAAGTACAAGTCCCCAAGTCTTGTTATGGGGCATTTTGTATAAACAATTCGATGACTAAGTTTATACTTAGTCTTTCGTTTTAAATATTAGGAAGCTTTTATTTATCATTGCACTCCCGTATGTTCTATCCTTGCCCTTTTATTTTTAAGGACTTAAAGAATAGTCTGCATTTTGTTCTTTGAAAAATGCTTCTGTTAATCCCATGACTAAATAACATGAGTTTTATAAAAAAGGGCCCTTTTATATTTTGACACTTAATGAAGAAGACGTCTCAACTTCATAATGGTGTGATCATACGATAAAAGAAATAGGAACACACATGTTTTTTGCAATAACTTCGAAAAAATTTTATAACTTCGAGAAATTTTTACTTCTGGACTTTGACAAGTTTTGTATAATACTTTACATGGGCTTGAATTACATCTATAACTTTCTCGTAACTGTTTTTCTTGTAACAGATTTTTTGTTTAAGAAATAATAAACACGAGGTTTTCTTTATAACCCGTTTAGTAACAATAAATGCAAGGTTTTTCTTTACTAACCTGCTTTAGTACACAGCTTTTACCCTAATTACAGTAAGAATTTCTTTAGCCTTGGTCTCTACTGACTTCATTTGTANACATGTGCTTGAATTACATCTATAACTTTCTCGTAACTGTTTTATCTTGTTAACAGATATTTTGTTAAAATATAAGTAAACACGAGGTTTTTCTTTATAACCCGTTTTAGAACAATAAATGCAAGGTTTTTCTTTACAACCTGCTTTAGTACACAACTTTTACCCTAATTACAGTAAGGATTTCTTTAGCCTTGGCTCATGACTTCATTTGACTTTTATTACTCTGCACTTGACTTTTTCCCAGGCTTGATTTTTCTTCGATCTTCTCTGCCGTCTTTATATATACTTGTGTATATTATGTAGTCCCCCAAGTGTTTGAGTGTTGAAGTATGAAGCCTCGAGCACTTGATAGCTTTCCTCATTCGGTCCTTTTCCTGAAAAGGAAATACATACGGGACTCGGAAGTACGATTATAGATGAAGACTGCTTAACCCGTTTAAATTTCTATCAGAATAATTGTAACCCTGGGCCAGGAATTTTAGTTTATTCCAGTTCGCCTTACAGGTCGTGACTCATCATTTAGTACGGGTTAGCGTTTTGCCTATCATCTAAAATCGTTAGTAAAATTTTAACAATTCAAAAACAAATATAATTTAACATGGTGATACCTGACCGTGGGTTTTTCCTTAGAAATAATCTCTTCAAGTGAATTGCATTCCAATGCGAAGGAAGCACCTTCCCGTCCATTGTTTCCAACTCGTATGCTCCTTTTCCTACAATATCTCGAACTCTGTAGGGTCCTTCCCAGGTAGGACTTAGTTTACCCGCGTTGGCCGCCTTTGTAGATTGAAAAACTTTTTTAAGCACGAAGTCCCCAGTTTTGAAGTATCGCAGTCGTGCTTTTCTGTTGTAATATCGTTCGATCACTTGCTTTTGTGCTGCCATTCTTATTAATGCGGCTTCTCTCTTGCCCTCCAGTAGATCCAAATTGACCCGCATCTCTTCATCATTAGATTCTTGTGTTGTTTGTGAGAATCTTGTACTCGGTTCTCCTATTTCAACTGGGATTAGTGCTTCAGCTCCATAAACTAAAGAGAAAGGAGTTTCACCTGTGCTTGTCTTTGTTGTCGTGCGATATGCCCATAAAACTCCGGGTAACACTTCAGGCCAATTACCCTTTGATTCCTCTAAACGTTTTTTTAAATTGTTGATTATGACTTTGTTCGTTGATTCTGCTTGCCCATTGCCTACTGGGTGATAAGGTGTAGATGTGATTCTCTTAATTTGCCAGCTCTCAAAAAACTCAGTGACTTGAGCTCCGATAAATTGAGGGCCATTGTCGCATACAATCTCTTTTGGTACACCAAATTGGCAGATGATATTACGCCAAATGAAGTCTTTGACCTCCTTTTCTCGTACCTGTTTGAATGCTCCTTCTTCTACCCATTTAGTGAAGTAATCAGTAAGTACTAGAAAAAATTTTACCTGACCTTTTGCTTGTGGTAATGGACCCACGATATCCATTCCCCACTTCGTGAATGGCCATGGTGATATGACCGCATGTAACAACTCCGCAGGTCTATGCATGTTGTTACCGTACCTTTGACATTTATCACATTTAGCTACAAAACTTTCCGCTTCTTCCTCCATTTTAGGCCAGTAATATCCTGCTTTAATCAAAGTTCTTACTAGTGATCTTCCTCCTGCGTGATTCCCGCAATGCCCCTCATGTATTTCCCTCATTACATACTCCGTTTGAGAAGGTCCGAGGCATCTTGCTAATGGACCACCGAACATCATACGATAAAGATTCCCTTGTTTTAAACAGTAACGAGCAGCCTTTTTTCGAAGTGCATGCGCTTGCTTCTTGTCACTAGGGACGGTTTCATACTGTAAAAAAGCAACAATTTCGTTTCTCCAATCCCAAATTAAATTATTAAAATTTACCTCATTCTTATCTGGATCGAGAACTGAGTGAAATAAATGTATAATTGCATCATTTGTATCTTTTGCTATATCAGCTGCGGAAGCGAGATTAGCTAAGGCATCTGCTTCGACATTTTCATCCCTCGATATCTGTATAACCTTCCAAGTTTGGAATTGCTTTATCAGTTCCCGTACCTTTTCCAAGTACTGTTGCATCCTTGCTTCCCTAGCAGTGTAAGTCCCCAACATTTGATTAACCATGAGCTGTGAGTCACTTTTGATCACTACTTGATTTATACCAACTTCTCGTGCCAATTCTAAACCTGCAATCATAGCTTCATACTCCGCTTCATTGTTAGTTACGGAATGACATTTAATGGCTTGCCTAATAGTTTCACCCGTAGGTGGTACTAAAATAATTCCTAATCCTGCACCTTTTGCGTTAGATGAGTCATCAGTAAATAAGGTCCATGTTCCAGGATTAGCCCCATTAAGTACTTGTACTTCTTTTTCTGCTTCTAATTGTATCCCTTGGCTAAAGTCAGCGACAAAATCAGCTAATATCTGTGATTTTATTGCTGTTCTAGGTAAGTACGTGATTTTATATGCACTTAGCTCTATGGCCCATTTAACTAACCTTCCCGACAATTCATGTTTATGCAATATATTACGTAGGGGATATGCAGTCACTACGACAATGGGATGACATTGAAAGTAAGGTCTTAACTTCCTAGATGCCATGATTAGAGCAAGTGGTAATTTTTTCAATTGTGGATACCGTGTCTCTACATCTAACAAAGATTTACTAAAATAATAGATAGGAGATTGTTTACCTTGCTCCTCTCGAACCAAAACCGCGCTTACCGCAACTTCTGAAACAACAAGGTAGATGAAAAGTTTCTCCCCAGCCTTGGGTTTTGCTAGCAAAGGTGGATTTGACAAGTATATTTTCAAATCCCTAAGTGCTTGTTGACACTCCTCATCCCATTCAAAATGATCCTGCTTCTTAAGAGCCGAGAAGAATTTAAAACATTTTTCCGATGATTTCGAAATGAACCTTCCCAAAGCTTCGATTCTTCCTGTCAATCTTTGAACCTCTTTCTTGTTGGAAAGTATATTCGAAATTTCTTCAATGGCCTTAATCTGCGCAGGATTCACTTCAATACCACGGTTAGAAACAAGAAAACCTAAAAAAATTCCTGATGCCACACCAAACGTACATTTTTCTGGATTCAACTTCATATTATATCTTCGTAAAATTTTAAACGTGTCAGATAGGTGTGATATATGATCTTCTGAATGTTGGGTCTTAACTAGCATATCATCTATATATACTTCCATGGTTTTACCTAAATGTTCTTGAAACATTTGGGTGACCAACCTTTGATGCGTTGCACCTGCATTCTTAAGACCGAAGGGCATTACCTTGTAACAGTAAGTACCCATGTCTGTTATAAAAGAAGTTTTTTCTTCATCTCCTGGATCCATCTTGATTTGATTATAACCTGAATATGCATCTAAAAAACTTAATAGCTCATGCCCTGCAGTAGCATCAATTAACTGATCGATGTGCGGTAAAGGAAAGGAATCTTTTGGACAGGCTTTATTAAGGTCTGTGTAATCTACACAGACTCGCCACTTACTGTTCTTCTTAGGACCCACAACAGTATTAGCTAACCAGTTAGGATATTTTACCTCACGAATTGAACCAATTTTTAGCAACTTTTGAACTTCCTCTTGAATCACCTTATTTTTGAAAGTTCCTTGTTTTCTTTTCTTCTGATTGACGGGAGGATATGATGGATCTTCATTTAACTTATGCGTCGTGACTTCCGGCGGTATCCCCGTCATGTTAGAATGGGACCAAGCAAAACAGTCCGCATTAGCTTTTAAAAATTCAATCAATTTACGTTTTACCTCCGGGCTAAGATTAGCTCCTATGTACACTTTTCTCTCGGGCCAATGTACAAATAACACCACGGCCTCTAGCTCTTCTATCGTTGTTTTGATGTTCTCATTCTCCTCCAGTTCTTGAATGGTATCAGGTCTTGAATCCAGATCTGTTTGCTTTTGCTCAGGTGAAGTTGACTCCGTGTTACCCTCACCTAAATTCTGTAATTGCTATTTGGTTCACCTTTAACAGTTGAATATGCAACGGAATTGATGCTTCTAGATGTTTGTTGATCGCCTCTGATTCGGCATATTCCCCATGGAGATGGGAATTTAATAACTTGATGTAAAGTTGAAGGAACAGCTTCCATGTCATGAATCCATGGCCTCCCAAGAATTATATTGTAAGCCATTTCCATATCTACCACTTGAAATTTGGTATCTTTAACGATGCCTTCTGCGAATGTGGTAAGTATTGCCTCCCCTTTTGTTACAACACTAGAGTTATCAAATCCCGACAAAGTATGCGCCTTTGGGATTAATTTATCCTTCGCTTGCATCTCGCGCAATACTCGTATTAAAACAATGTTTACGGAACTACCTGGATCAACCAAAACTCGTTTCACGTTAGTATCATGTACAAGTAAAGATATTACCAGTGCGTCGTTATGCGGAGTTATGAGTCCCTCGGCGTCTGCGTTGTTGAATATAACATTCTCTTCTTCCAGTACATGTCGAGGCCGCTTCCCGTGGGTAATTATCACTTTTGAAACCTTTTTATATGATACATCATTGATCTCTTCACCTCCGCTTATAACGTTGACAGTTCTCTTGGGCGAAGGTGGTTTTGGAGGCTCCTGTCTGTTCTTCATGTATGCTTGTTTACCTTTCTCACTGAACAACTCAGTAAGATACCCCTGTTTTAACAAATGATCAACTTCACCTTGTAGAAAACCTGCAATCTGTTGTTTTATGCCCATGATCGTTATGAAATTCGTACCAATGATCAGGGTTTCGTCTGTTCGGATTTGATCGCATTTCCTTTGGCCATCGTACCTTATCTCCCATGCTTCTTAAAACAGCCACGAGTTCAGAGGAGCTTACGTTGAAGTTGTAACCACCGAACCTTGCCTTTAGACTTCCATCATCGTCTCGTGACCCGCATGTGTTTCGATCATTCCCGAACCTTGATGAGGAGCCTGATTCCCTGTTCCTAGGTTTGTGATCGTACCTTTGATTATCTTGCCTTGATCGTGAGTCTTTCCCGCAGGTCCCATGTATGGCTCGTACCTGTTTTTACCGGATCTCTTTTTATTTTCCACACGCCTTGAGCTTACCTTTTCTTCTGTATTATCTCGTAAAATAATGTCTTCTTCAATCCTCATCTTTGTACTGTATCTGTTGTAGACATCATTCCACGTTGTTGCTGGGAATTCTCGAAGGCTTTCTTTGAGTCGCCCCGTGGCTTCTGAACTCTTCTCATTCAAATTACTAGCAAAGGCTATGGCTGCCCAATTGTCAGGTACTCGTGGCAGCGTCATTCTTTCCCGTTGAAATCTATCTACGAACTCTCTAAGCAACTCTGAGTCTCCTTGCTTGATTTTGAAGATATCTTCCATTCGTTTTTCAACTTTTTGAGCTCCCGAGTGTGCTTTGATAAATAAATCTGCAAGCTCAGCAAACGAATTTATAGAATTTTCGGGTAAAAGAGAATACCATGTTAAGGCCCCTTTAGTGAGTGTTTCACCGAATTTTTTGACCAAGACCGACTCAATCTCTTGCTTAGTCAAATCATTGCCCTTGACACCTGTTGTGAATGCAGTAACGTGATCTCGTGGATCTGATGTACCATCATACTTTGGAATATCAGGCATCTTAAACTTCTTTGGAATTGGGAGGGGAGCAGCACTTGGCTTCCATGGTTGTTGGAAATATTTATCTATATCCACTCCCTTGATCACGGGCGGTACTCCAGGTATTTGCTCTATGCGTTCATTTTGCTCCTTAAGCTGTTTCTGCAAGGTTAGTACTAGATTTTATAAATCAGAGTTAACTGGATTACCTGGGTCTCTCTCTTGTGTTTCACTAGGGGTTCCACCGCTGCCTGAATTAACCAATCCTGAACGAGGATTCTCCAAAGTGTTGTTGTTCGGAGTAGATGTGGGTGGAACAACAGGTAATTGGCTAACAAAAGCTTGAAGAGCGTTATTGACTTGAGAGGCAATAAGTTTTTGCAGAGCCTCATTCATGGTTTCAACATTTTCGAATTGAGCCTGTCCATCTGTGTGAGATCCATTAGGAGTGCCTTCGCGAGACCGTCGTGGAGAACCTTGTGGAGAGCCTCGTGGGGAATCTCCCTGAAGTTGTTGGATTGTCTGAATTTCTGGGTTTCCTTGAGTGTTGTCATTGTTGTTCGACATGATTGATGCAATCAAGAAAATTAGGTTGAGATATGCTTGATTATCAGATTCCCGGTAACGGAACCAATTTGTTTAACCAAAAATTAGATTTTAGGTCAAAGTTTGAATTTAGAAGAACTCGGGTTACTGATAATCGGAAAAGTATATAAGAAAGAGATTTTGAATAATATAATCAAAAAGCAAATAAAACAAAGTATATTCCAGTCGTGTTTTTCGTGTCCTTACAGTTGTTTGTGACTTTCCCTTTTATAGCTGTTTTGGGAATACAGACTTTCCCTCTGTCATAATAAGACAATTATGGGTAATTTAATGACCTTAAATGTTACGTTATGCAATCATATACATTAAATACATATCCTCTAACATTTCTAGTATTTAATACTCATTAAATGTTGTATCTGGGCTCTTTTTGCTGTCAGATTCATTCCTTTGTCTCTTCTCGATCTTTGACCTTTGAATGTCTTGAATAGGTACGAACGTTGAATTATTTGTATGACTGCTCGTGCCTTCTTCATTTAACTTGCTTGTATCTATTGTTGCTCGTGTCTGTTAACCAACCTTAATTCTTTGATTGCTTGATCAATCTACGTGCCATGACACGTCACCATATATATAAATACAATTTTTCCCAATACAACATGCACATTGAAAAAAAATTCAAAATTTCCATGCATATATTGTACAAGATAATTCCCCAATATTATTACGTATCATTATTTTTTGAACAATGTACAACAACAACAGTAACGACTATGCCGTACTCCTAGACAAAGTTGAGGCGGGCGATATATGTCCTCCCTTCCTTTTTAAGCTCAACTTATATTTTGGCATGATGATGATATGAGTTGAGCTTAAAGAAAGAACTGAATATTCATCTCAATGGTCCCAACATTGTTTGAGAGTGTTGTTAGTACTCCTGTCGGTCCACTTTAATTGATTTTTTGGACTTTTTATGGTCCACGATTTAATTTTTTCAGACATAAAAAAGAAAATTAACTTTTTTTTCTTAGTTTCCCCCGGAGTAAAGAGTTTATGAGTATTTGTTGTATTTTCACAGAACAAATTAAGGTTAATATGATCAATGTATATTGTTAACTTATGCTAAAAAGTGGATTCCTTAATATATGTGAAACATCGAAAAATCAATTAAAGTGAATCGGGATAGTATATATTATTCCAGATAATCGCACGTAATAATGTTGGGGTCTTGGGGAATTGTTTAACATGTTGCAAAATCAAGAATGTTTTTTTATTCACTTGAATTCGTAACTTGTTGGGATATATCTGTTCACTTTTAATTATCCACTTTTGATTTTGCACTCCTATTAAGAAAAATTAAATTAAGTACTAATATTTTATAATTTTATCCATAATAATAATAGCATTTTTCAAAAGTCTTGGGAAATGATTTGTGAATGAATAGTTAATGATAAGGGTAAAACAGGAAAACAAATTGTCTTTCTCTTGATTTATTATAGTGAACAAGTAAAAGTGAAAATGTAATTTTAGTATAGTGGACAAGTAAAATGAACATGGAGTAGAGATAAAGCCACAAAACTGGATCGTCCGTTTATTAATACCATACATATATATAACGGTAAATGGTCAAATATACCCCTATACTATTGAATACAGTATTTAGAAAGTCTTTGTTATACTATTGGTACTTTTGAGTCCCTACCGTTACACTATTAAATATTTGTACCCTTTCATTAACGGAGGGGACACGTGTTCATTCCCTGTGTAATTTTTAAACCCAAGTTATAATACCAGTCTTTTATTAAGACCCGACCCACCCAATTCAATAACCAATACCCAATTACACTAGCCCCACTTAAATGAAAACCCTCGTCTGTATCAGTTCGATTTCTTAATCTATTTCCTCTCTACACTGAAATTGTTTCCTCCATATTTTGGTGTTTCCTCCATATTTGAACTTGAATTCGCCTGTGTCTGTTCGATTTTGTTTCCTTCCCTTATCAATTTAGGCTGTATTATATAAGTGGATAAGTGGGTGCTCAATGTCTGAATCTAGTTGTCCTTCGAAAAGGAGGTGCTTTTGTGGTGATATTGTCAACCACTTCACTTCAACCACTGTTTATAACCCTAGTAGGAGATTCTATAAGTGCGCGAAACTTGAAGTAAGTGATATATATCTACAGATTTATATAATTTTGACATTTTAAACAAAATTTCAAGTTTGTTAGTTTTCTCATTATATGTTGTCTGGATTTTGTTTGTAAGAATGAATCATGTGATTTTTGGGAGTGGCAAGACGAAGTCTTACCAGACAGAGCTTTGGTTGTAATTAACAATTTCAAGTCGAAGTTTGATGTTGCTCAAGTTCAATGTAAAACCCTGAATATGGCATTGGATGCGTGCAAGACTGAAAGGGACAGACTGATGGAAAAAGTGGATGCATTAGAGGCTATAAATATTGTTGAAGCGAACAAGTCAAGAGAGTTGGAAAAAGAATGTTGAAGTTGAAGATGTTCATTATAATTTCATGTGCGCTATTTGTTGGATTTATTGCAGCTTTCATGATGAAGTGAAGCTCTGAATATGTAGTATTGTGTTGGTGGACATTATGTAGTATTTTGGAATGTTTTTGATTTCATTACTTTATTTTGTATTTCGGATGAAGTTAATTGCAATGAAGTTTTTGATTTTATGTCCTTGCATTCAGTTCTTCTTAAATAGTGTGTATTAAAAAGGTATTGATTGCAATAAGAGCTTTGGTCCTCTTCAATTAGCTTTATTGCACCAGTTGCTTGCATTATATAGTAATCAGTTGCACCTGAGCTTTGGTTCTCATCAATTAGGTTGCCTCAATTAGTGTCCTTGCATTATGTAGTAATTAGTTTTGTTGCACCAGAATACGCCTGCATATTTCAATTGAACACAACTGCAGAACTGCAGAATATACCTGCATATTTCATTAACTATACCAACTGCTGTAATTTACAAGTTTGCTGTCAAGTGAACACAGAATACACCAGCATATTTCAGCTGCTTACCAAGTATAATTCCAGAACATTACAATCCAAATCTAAACTATAAATGAGCAAGACGTACGTATAGAAGTAGAATTATCATAACTTGAAAGTCATGATCAACACAATAGCAAAATAAAGGCAACATCATTGACATTAAACATTAACCATCTAAAATGTATTGTCACAGCAGTAAATATATGTCTTGATAACTGGATGCCATTCTATAACCCCAAAAACTTACACTACTAAGTTATAAGATGACATCTATTTCAAGTTTCAGTACCAACAACATCAAAGACCATTAAATACTACAAAAGTATTGTCGGATTGCACTAATTACATCCCAAAAAATAAAATAAAACAGTCCTAAACTTGAGGTTCATTTTCCTTTCCTTGCTTGCAGCTTCCTAATCCCCTGTTGCCTTTGCTTCTCTAGCTGATTTCCAGTTGTAGCAGACTGTCCCTTCTAGGTAAGTGATGGTGGTGTATATGGAAGATCTGTGGGCTCACTAACACCATTGGTGTCACCTATGAAGTTAATTGATCTTGTCTCAGTTGGTATAGTTATTTTTTCCTCTTTTGAAGTCTTGTCATAATTTTTGATACACTCATCGGCCTAACAGCAACATCTTCATCATTGCCAATTTCTGAGATATTAGCATCTACATTCTTGCTTGACAGCCCAACTCTCCTACTTGTAGGTGTTGACATAAAGGTAAATTTTTTATCTTGACTGGGTTGAGATACTGGAGGCGCTGATAAGCTTATATCTTCTTTTGTTTCCTCATCTATTAAAGATCTTTGCCTCTTTTGAAGTTGCTTTGCCTTGCGTTTCCCCTTTGATGGCTATTAAAAAAAGAAGTTAAATGAGGTAATATATACAAATACAACTAAATAAAAGTGAAGAAGATAGGTTTACCATGCCACAAGTCCTTGCATTATGGTTTGATTGTCCACATTTACCACAAAATCTGGTGGTTCCATTGCTAGGGAAGGTTCAACTTTCCAAAAATTTTCAACTGGAACAGGCTGTAACTTGTGTTTATAAGTCAATAAGTATGCCTCCTTGCTAAACCACCAATGCATTTCTGTTAGTGGATCTATATTCTTATGGAGCATAGCTGTAATAACATGACGGCATGGGATTCCACTAAGACCCCATGTCCTGCAAGTACACATCCCCAAATCCAGCCTAACACAATGTTTATCACCTCCCTCAGACACTTCATACCCACTGTCACCATTCGCATTGACTTTACAACATTGACCAATATGTAGATATTCACTGTACAATTGCATGCTTTTTGGACTGAATTCAGTAGCCCACGTCTTCACTTCATCTTCATGTATCCTTATCATGTTCATGACCTTGAGTCTTATATCCTTCAACATCTTAATTATTGGCTTGAATCTAGCATCCAGAATCTATTTGTTAAAGGATTCAGTCAGGTTGTTATCAACCCATTGATTCTTGCATACAGTATCCAAGTAAGCTCTACAATCAGTGCCAACCTCATCCAAATTATGGTGTATAATATTGGATATACTATGCAAGGGAGGATCACATTCATCAACAACAAACATGTTGATTACTTTATATTAATTACAAATTAGCTTCAACAAATGTCCAATCCCCTCATCCCCTTCAATCTCATAAAGTGTACCACAAGAGACTTCAACTATTAGTTGTTAAACCCCTACATACCCCAGATTTTCTGTGAACTCATTGACTAAATCAACAAAAGATAGAAGGTCTGGGTCATACCCTTTCTTAATGTGCTGCACTTTCTTTGGGTATAGCACTTGTGTCTTGCAACAGTTACTGCCATAATTAAATATTAAGTCAATTAATACCATCACTGGCTTTCTACAAGCATGCAACAAAGAAAAGGCAAAAAAAATAAATAAGAAAACAGTAAAGGAACTAGCAAAAGAGGCATAAAAAATACGAATAAACATATGAGCTCGCCTCCCCCCCCCCCCCCACACACATACAATAAAGAAAGACAGAATCTGCATCTAACGTGGCACTATGAGGGCCCTCCTTTAATAAAGAATTCACAACACAACAAATAATACCTAAAATATCCGACATGCAAATGATTTAAAGGACCCACTACTTTACTAACAAACAAAAAGTAACCAAATTTATATAGGACTGTCTAGATAACAACATAAAATGTAAACAATACAAAAAAAAAAACCCTAAACCACCTTTAAGAAATTATTTGAAACCGTAGAACACAAACCCTATACCAGCTAGAACATTCAACAAAATTGCATAACAAATCTACTAAAAAACGAAAAAGGGAACAATTTCATGAAGAAAGATGGTACCTTTGAACTCGTCCAACCCTAAATCGCCAAACTTCATGTGCAGTAGGACCTGAACCCAGTACAAAACTTCGGACTAGAAAAGAGAGGTAAAACTAGGGCTGGTGTAAAATGGAAAGGGTCGTTTTCATTTAAGTGTTTATTGGTTATTGAATTGGGTGGGTCGAGTCTTAATAAAAGACGGGTATAATAACTTGGGTCTAAAAATAGCACAGGGAATGAACATGTGTCCCCTCAGTTAATGAAAGGGTATAAATATTTAATACTGTAACGGTAGGGACTCAAAAGTACCAATTGTTTGGCTCAAAAGATACTAATTACTTTGTAAGTGAAAACAATCAAAATGAATCAAAGGTAAATCGTAATCGAATATAATTAGACCTAGAAATATGTATTATGCTTGTGATTGTTTCAACAACTTGGATATTCGAGAGAGAGTAAGAGAAAGCTTGTCGAGAGAGAGAGAGAAATAGAAAGAAAAGATAGCTTGTTATTGAAAAAGATCTCCCTTTTACAACATTGAGATTCTCCTTTATATAACAAGAGAACCCCCTCAAAAAATAATAAAATAATACAGGGATAGGTCACGTGCTTTCGAGGAGACGATGAGACTCAAGGGCATACTTTTGCTCTGACATTCCTAGGTCGTCCCCTCTACTTCGGCTATTGCTTAGTCGGGGGTTGTTGCTTACCATAGTGGGCAGAATTTGACCCCATACAGATAGTCCCTCCGTTCATTGGTGACGTAACGAAGCGAGTCGCCGATGGACGGAACCATGATCCTTGTACTAGGAAAATTTTGACCATGTTTGGAGACGACGACGTGGGGGGTGGGGGGGGCGATCGTTTGAATTTGTTGATCTATTGGTGCGCAATTCCTTCCCTGAGATGACGTCACCATATGCAGGCGTCATCGTTATGCGTGTTCCCGAGGAAGTACAAAAGGTGTTCTGATGCTTGGTTTCCCGCGCCTGTTTGGGGTTTTGCCTCTTCGATTTCAACGCTACCCAACCCTATAAATAGGGAAAGGGTTCAACTCAACCTAAATTTAGATCATCTGCAAACGTTTTCTAACTATTTCAAGAAAACGCTTTCTTTTTACGAAAAATCACCGCTTTCCTGAAAGTACACTTGTGGTTGCGTAGTACATCACTCCTTAATCGGAAACCATGACAAAACCTAAACGGGATAACACTCCGGGGGTTCGTAATAATAAATCATCTGACATACCGCCTCCATCCGGCGGCGATAAGGGAGAGAAAGGGGAGGATCTCACCCCTCTTACCGTAGATAACGTGCTCCCGAAGCAACTCCTTATTAGGAAGGACTTTCAAAAGGGATTCTCCCGAACAACCTTGGGAGAAATCTGAGTTAAAACAAACCGATTTAGATACCCTTCGTGCGTCGTATGATATACCCGCTCACGTGGAGATGGGTTTAGATCGGCTACAGCCTCCCCATTTTTCCATTGGCGGAGGAACTTTGCCGTTACTACAACATGTGTCCCGCCCAGCTCACTCCGTATACCCTAAAGATATGTAGGGTAATGTCTACATACGCGGAGCTGGTCGGGCTGGAGGTCTCCGTCCACCACCTATTGCAGCTATTCAGTGCCAGCTATCTGAGGGGCACCATGTTGCATCTAAAGAATCATGGCTCGAAGGGGCTGGTTGTACAAACCGACGATCAGGCTAACCGGGGCTATTGGCGTAGATACTTCTTCATCAAGACGGAGCACCTGGTGTCTAACCCTGTCGGATTCCCTTAGAGGTGGAATTCGAGATGTAAGTATTACTATCCGTCGAGTCATTTATCGTACGTGACTTTAGCGGTTCCGATTATACCGTCCTTATGATTTTTCTGTTATTTTGCAGCTATAACTCACGTCCCCCGGTTCATAACCGATATTAAGCAGTGGGTGTCCGGTTTGCTGCCTCTCGCGGAAGAGACCCGTACGTGGGCTGAATTCATTGAACGTTACGGTCCCGCGAGCCCTTCAGGTATTTCTTCGACTTTAATTAGTCGCTTTCGCAAAATTCGTCGGCTAAATCACTTTTATTGCCAGGTCGAAGTGCTCCTAAGAGGAGGGCGACGGCATCCGCCTCCTCCGATCAGATGTTGGTCAGACTACGCAGGAAATACTTTGTGCTTCTGTCAAGGAAGGGGTGACCGTAGCCTCTTTACAAGAGGCTGCTCCTGCGGAGGTGGCTATAAATGAGGCGGGGCCGTCGACATTGTCTCCGCAACCTGCGGACGAGCCTTCCGAGGGAGAGGAGCCCGAGGAGAGAAAAAGGAGGAGGCTCGTGATGGGTAAGGCGGTGGCGACTGGAGATGAAGAGGGTGACGCACCTTGCCAAACAACTAGGCCCGTCTTTATGGCCGACGCCATCCGTTCGGGGAGGCCGGCCAACCAGATAAGTGCTAATGTTGGTACCAGCTCGGCTCGTGTTGCCGAGGGTAGCTCATCGCCCCTTGTTGGTGGCGACGCTAGGGGACCAACTTCTGAGGCCGCCCACGGGAATGTGGAAGAGGTGGTGGAAAACTCTGCACGCATGGAGATGACAGCAGGCGAATCCGGCCGCCGCATTGTGATTCCAGGGGCTTACAACTTGTTAAAGCACAACGAGCGAGCTGCACTGGAGATGGCCCTACTGTGTGCTGCCCCTGAGCGCGAGATGCTGAGCGTTGTCAGCGATGCGGAGCTATCACGGAGGGTCGCTGGCATGGCATTACAGGTAACTTCTCTGTTCTTCCGTGTGTCGTGAAGTTGATTTTGATGCGTACTAACTTACTTGCATGTATATATTTTCTTCTTTAGACCCTGGTTGGAAGTGGAGAGGAGGCGCCGTGAGGAGAAGAGAACGACCGTTTTTGATAAGATAGTGAAGAAGTATAAACGGTATTGCTCCAAGCATCAAGCGGCGGCGAATCTTTTCCGGCAAGATCCACAATTCCAGGTGTTCCGGGAGGGCCTCGAACAGAGGAAGGCACAATTGAGCCGCATGGCGGCGGAGCTGGAGAAAATGGATGAGGAGTTGGTGAAGGCTGTGGATCGTAATAGCGAGCTGGAATCACTCCTCAAGCTGAGGGAGGAGGAGTTGGAGCTTAGCCGTGGAGTGGCGGCGGAGGTAGCTGATCTTCACCGTAGGGTGGTGGCTTTGACAGCCGAGCTCGAAGCTAAGGCGGCTGAGATCGATGTCCTTAGGCGTACTGCCCCACCACGTCCCCGGGACGCGACCCAAGATGCACACGAGATATGGGTATATGCGGAGGCCAAATTGGACGTGTATAAAAAACTTCTTGTTGCGGGACGTGCCTCCGAGGAGGAAGTTTGGGAGCAGTGGCGTGAGGCTCGTACCGCTCGTGTAGCTTGTGGGTACAGCTCCGACTCTCCTGACCGAGAGGGCTACACTTCGGAGGACGTCAACCGGCTCGAGTCCGACCCATGGTTTAATGAGACTTACCGTCTCGGTGGCGATGGTCGAGAAGGAGAGCAAGCGGATGGCGACGGTAAATCTGGCGAGGCTCCTTAAGATTTGTATAAGTTTTGCCTTTTTTCTTTTTGGAATGTAATGGGAGTCCTCCATGGGACTAAATGTATATAATTTTTGTCATAGTGAAAGAATTATACTTTTGTTGCTATTCTTTTGTGTTGTTCTTTGTTTATACATATTTTGTCACCATCGAGCTTTGGCTGGCGCATCGGTTGTGACGGCTTTTGGCCCGCAGGATGTAACTTCGACTGTCGTTGAAGTGTTACCTTTCGTCGTCGAGCGTGGTCGACGATTATTGGCGATGGCCTTTGGCCCATAGGGTGTAACTTCGACTGTCGTTGAAGTGTTACCTGTCGTCGTCGAGCATGGTCGACGATTACTGGCGATGGCCTTTGGCCCATAGGATGTAACTTCAACTGTTGTTGAAGCGTTATCTGTCGTCGTCGAGCGGGGTCGACGATCATTGGCGATGGCCTTTGGCCCATAGGATGTAACTTCAACTGTCGTTGAAGCGTTATCCGTCGTCGTCGAGCGGGGTCGACGATCATTGGCGATGGCCTTTGGCCCATAGGATGCAACTTCAACTGTCGTTGAAGTGTTATCCGTCGTCGTCGAGTTGGGTCGACGATCTTTGGCGATGGCCTTTGGCCCATAGGATGGAGTTGGTGGCCTTAGCCGCTTACATAATGGAGAAGGTGGCCTTGGCCACTTACATGATGGAGTTGGTGGCCTTAGCCGCTTACATGATGGAGAAGGTGGCCTTAGCCGCTTACATAATGGAGAAGGTGGCCTTAGCCGCTTACATAATGGAGACTCAACTAGGCTAGTCCCTTTATTATATCGGCCTGGAGAACGCGTCGACTGGCTGGTATGATAAACCTGTCTCCATACGCCCCTGGGTGTCCCCTTCGCCGCCTCGTTAAAAACCTCCCCGAGAAAACCCTTGGGACAAAACTCCGGTAAGGGAAAAATAGTACGACTCGCGAGACGCCCCTTAAAAATGGAAGTACTTGAGGTGGGCGATGTTCCAGTTGTTTTGGAGTATTTTTCCCTCCATTGTTTCCAACTGGAATGCTCCTTTGCCTGCATCTGCTGTTATTTTATATGGCCCGCTCCAATTGGTGCCCAGTTTCCCTTCGCTTGGGTCTTTTGATGCCAAAGTTTTGGCTTTGAGGACATAGTCGCCTACTTTGAGCGATAGTATTTTAGCTTTTCTGTTGTAATACCTTTCGACCTGTTGCTTTTGAGCCGTCATTCTTATGTGGGCCATATCCCTTCGTTCTTCTGCCTCGTCGAGGTCTTGAGTCGTTGTCTGCTCCGCTGGTATGTGAATATCTCAGGCTCGGTTCTCCGATTTCGACTGGTATAACCGCGTCGGTTCCGTAGACCAGTGAGTACGGTGTTTCTCCTGTGCTGGATTTGGGCGTTGTCCGGTATGCCCATAGTACCTCTGGTAGTAATTCGGGCCAGAGTCCTTTGGCTTCTTCGAGTTTCTTCTTCAGTATGTTTAATATTGTTTTGTTGGAGGATTCTGCTTGGCCGTTGGCGGCGGGGTGATATGGCGTGGAGAGTATCCGTTTGATGTGCTATTTGTCAAAGAACTCCGTTATCTTTTTGCCGATTAATTGGGGGCCGNGTTTGGGAGCAGTGGCGTGAGGCTCGTACCGCTCGTGTAGCTTGTGGGTACAGCTCCGACTCTCCTGACCGAGAGGGCTACACTTCGGAGGACGTCAACCGGCTCGAGTCCGACCCATGGTTTAATGAGACTTACCGTCTCGGTGGCGATGGTCGAGAAGGAGAGCAAGCGGATGGCGACGGTAAATCTGGCGAGGCTCCTTAAGATTTGTATAAGTTTTGCCTTTTTTCTTTTTGGAATGTAATGGGAGTCCTCCATGGGACTAAATGTATATAATTTTTGTCATAGTGAAAGAATTATACTTTTGTTGCTATTCTTTTGTGTTGTTCTTTGTTTATACATATTTTGTCACCGTCGAGCTTGGCTGGCGCATCGGTTGTGACAGCTTTTGGCCCGCAGGATGTAACTTCGACTGTCGTTGAAGTGTTACCTGTCGTCGTCGAGCGTGGTCGACGATTATTAGCGATGGCCTTGGCCCATAGGATGTAACTTCAACTGTTGTTGAAGCGTTATCCGTCGTCGTCGAGCGTGGTCGATGATTATTGGCGATGGCCTTGGCCCATAGAATGTAACTTCAACTGTCGTTAAAGTTTTATCTGTCGTCGTCGAGCGTGGTCGACGATTATTGGCGATGGCCTTTGGCCCATAGGATGTAACTTAAGCTGTTGTTGAAGCGTTATCCGTCGTCGTTGACTAGGGTCGACGATCATTGGCGATGGCCTTTGACCCAGAGGATGTAACTTCAACTATCGTTGAAGCGTTATCCGTCGTCGTCGAGCGGGGTCGACGATCATTGGCGACGGCCTTGGCCCATAGGATGTAACTTCAACTGTCGTTAAAATGTTATCCGTCGTCGTCGAGCGTGGTCGACGATTATTGGCGATGGCCTTTGGCCCATAGGATGTAACTTCAACTGTCGTTGAAGTGTTATTCGTTGTCGTCGATCGTGGTCGACGATCATTGGCGATGGCCTTTGGCCCATAGGATGTAACTTCAACTGTCGTTGAAGTGTTACCCGTCGTCGTTGAGCGAGGTTGACGATCATTGGCGATGGCCTTTGGCCCAGAGGATGTAACTTCAACTGTCGTTGAAGTGTTATCCGTCACCGTCGAGTGGGGTCGACGATCATTGGCGATGGCCTTTGGCCCATAGGATGTAACTTCAACTGTCGTTGAAGTGTTATCCGTCGTCGTCGAGCGGGGTCGATGATCATTGGCAATGGACTTTGGCCTAGAGGATGTAACTTCAACTGTCGTTGAAGCGTTATCCGTCGTCGTAGAGCGGGGTCGACGATCATTTGCGATGGCCTTTGGCCCATAGGATGTAACTTCAACTGTTGTTGAAGCATTATCCGTCGTCATCGAGCGGGGTCGACGATCATTGGCGATGGCCTTTGGCCCATAGGATGTAACTTCAACTGTCATTGAAGTGTTATTCGTCGTCGTCGATCGTGGTCGACGATCATTGGCGATGGCCTTTGGCCCATAGGATGTAACTTCAACTGTCGTTGAAGTGTTATTCGTCGTCGTCGATCGTGGTCGACGATCATTGGTGATGGCCTTTGGCCCATAGGATGTAACTTCAACTGTCGTTGAAGTGTTATCCGTCATCGTCGAGTGGGGTCGACGATCTTTGGCGATGACCTTTGGCCCATAGGATGGAGTTGGTGGCCTTAGCCGCTTACATAATGGAGTTGGTGGCCTTAGCCGCTTACATAATAGAGAAGGTGGCCTTAGCGCTTACATAATGGAGTTGGTGGCCTTAGCCGCTTACATAATGGAGAAGGTGGCCTTAGCCGCTTACATAATGGAGACTCAACTAGGCTAGTCCCTTTATTATATCGGCCTGGAGAACGCGTCGACTGGCTGGTATGATAAACCTGTCTCCATACGCCCTTGGGTGTCCCCTTCGCCGCCTCGTTTTGATTATATTTGCACGAAAACCTATCCCCCATGTTTTGAATATATTTGCACGAAGGGTCATTCCATGCCATGTTTTGATTATATTTGCACGAAGGGTCATTCCGTGCCATGTTTTGATTATATTTGCACGAAGGGTCATTCCGTGCCATGATTTGAGAGTATGAGAGGGAAAGCATGAAGGTTGATGCCGTGCACTTTACTTGATTACTTTTGGTGAGGATGAGAGTAGAAGCACGAAGGTTGATGCCGTGCAACTGTTGACTTTCCTGCTCTCATTAATTATTGTTATTGCCCTGTTGCTTACTTAAATTGTTGACTTTATATCCGGACTGTATTTCCCCCCCATAGTATGCTCCCCTCCCTCTTAACTGTTTAATTTCTTTGTTCTTTCCTTTTATTGCATATATATATATTGAACTGCACATGTTGGTTTTGGTAGTCCTGTCTAGCCTCGTCACTACTTCGCCGGGGTTAGGCCAGGCACTTAACAGCACATGGGGTCGGTTGTGCTGATGCTACACTTCTGTGCTCTTTTGCACAAATCACGGTACCGGAGCAGCTTTTGGACCACAGCAGTAGGATATTAATCGGGAGCTGACTTCAGTCCAGGGACTTACGAGGTAGCCTAGTTGGCGTTCGCAGGCCGGAGTCCCTTTCTTTGTTATAGTTTGTTTTCCTTGTACCGAGACAAACCTTGATGTATTTCTATTCAGACTTGTTTTTAGCACTCTTTATTAGTTCGTGAGTTAGCAACACCAGTCTTGGGTAGAGAAATGTTAAACTTTCGCATCTTGGGTTTTCAGTTATCTATGTTTTTTTTAAAGACTTCCGCTTTTATTTAAATGACTCGTATTATTATTATTGTTGGGATGTTGACAGAAAAATGTTTAAATGCCTGGCTTGCCTAGCTCCGATAGTAGGCGCCATCACGACCCCCGATGGTGGGAAATCCGGGTCGTGACACCCCTTGCCGCCTCGTTAAAAACCTCCCCGAGAAAACCCAATTGGGACAAAACTCAGGTAAGGGAAAAGGAGTACGACTCGGGAGACGCCCCTTAAAAATGGAAGTACTTGAGGTGGGCGATGTTCCAGTTGTTTTGGAGTATTTTTCCCTCCATTGTTTCCATCTGGAATGCTCCTTTGCCTGCATCTGCTGTTATTTTATATGGCCCGCTCAAATTAGTGCCCAGTTTCCCTTCGCCTGGGTCTTTTGACGCCAAAGTTTTGGCTTTGAGGACGTAGTCGCCTACTTTGAGCGATCGTATTTTAGCTTTTCTGTTGTAATACCTTTCGACCTGTTGCTTTTGAGCCGTCATTCTTATGTGTGCCATATCGCTTCGTTCTTCTGCCTCGTCGAGGTCTTGAAGCCTACCTATGTCGTTGTCTGCTCCGCTGGTATGTGAATATCTCAGGCTCGGTTCTCCGATTTCGACTGGTATAACCGCGTCGGTTCCGTAGACCAGTGAGTACGGTGTTTCTCCTGTGCTGGATTTGGGCGTTGTCCGGTATGCCCATAGTACCTCTGGTAGTAATTTGGGCCGGAGTCCTTTGGCTTCTTCATGTTTCTTCTTCAGTATGTTTAATATTGTTTTGTTGGAGGATTCTGCTTGGCCGTTGGCAGCAGGGTGATATGGCGTGGAGAGTATCCGTTTGATGTGCCATTTGTCAAAGAACTCCGTTATCTTTTTGCCGATGAATTGGGGGCCGTTATCGCAGCTGATTTCTTTGGGGATGCCCAAGCGGCATATGATGTTTTTCCATATGAAGGCGATGACTTCTTGTTCGCGTATTTGGGCGTACGCACCTGCTTCTACCCACTTGGAGAAATAGTCAGTCAAAACTAACAGAAATCGTACCTTTCCTCGTCCTGCTGGTAGGGGACCAATTATGTCAATCCCCCATTTGATGAAGGGCCAAGGTGATGTTACTGAGTGTAGGGGCTCTCCCGGTTGATGTATCGTGGGGGCGTAGGCACTGCTCGCACCTACGAACGTACTCCGCTGCCTCCTTTTTCATTGCGGGCCAGTAGTACCCGTCTCGGATGATGCAACGGACGAGAGCGCGATTGCCGGTATGTGCGCCACAGTGGCCCTCGTATACCTCTTCGAGTACTTGCCTTGTTTGGTGTGGCCCCAAGCACTAAGCGAGGGGTCCGCCAAACGTTCTTTTGTACAGATCGTGACTTATTAGGCAGTATCGAGCAGCTTGTAGGCGGAGCTTTTTACTGCTTTTTTGTCGAGCGGGAGTGTCCCGTCCTGCAGATAGGAGATAAACTGGTTGTGCTTGTCCCAAGTTAGATTTAAAGAGAGTACCTTAGTGTGATCTATGGCTGAATGGAGGAGGGTGACTATGTTTCCCTTGTTGATGTTTTTGGTGGCTGCAGCCAATTTGGCTAGGCCGTCTGCTTCGATGTTCTGCACCCTCGGGATTTGTTCCAAGCGGTGTTGATACCCAATTTTTTCCTATGTATTTTTCGTACCCAAAATACTTCCAAAATAGCATATTTGTGCATATATAAGCACACCCATGAGTTTTGATATTTTTTGATGATTTTTAAACCAATTTATTGCCTATTTTTATACCATAAAATCCAATAATTATTCCCAAAATTTGCCATTTTTGTGAACGATTTATTTTATTCTCATATTTACATCGAAACATAGCTAACATGATTTTTGCATATTTTTTAAAAATTCATTTGGTATTTTTAAAACCAAATTGCATATAATTGCAATACTAGCCTCTTTAAAGATTCAATTGTAATTATATTTATAAAATTGACTCCAGTATTTTTAATTTGATAATTATGTATCATTAATCATTTTATCACATATGATTTATTTCCAGAAATTATTTTGCTATTTTTTATAAATTAAAACAAGGGAAAAGTGGCTATTTAAGAGTTAGCCCTTTGCATTTCAATTTTAGCCCGAAATTAACCTCAATCTTAAGCCCAAATCAGACCCAAAATTCCCTACCCAATTTCTTAATTAACCCGACCCACAGCCCGTTTATTTTTACCCGCCCGGCTCCCTTTTGATCCAGGCCGTTGATCAAAATGATCAACGACCACATTTCCTCCTTACCATTTTAATTCCCAAACGACCCTAACCCTATCCCCATTCTCCAAATCCGCCGCCTCTGGTTCCTCTCGTCTCTCTCGAACCCTCTCAACCTCTGAAACCCTAATATCCACCTACCTCCAGAATCCATGGCTAATCTAGCCATGGACAACCTCTACCCACCATCTCCTGCTCTCACACGTTTGCTCATTTAAGATTCGAGGCTAGACGTCGAAGGTCTTCATCCAGACCCTAGCCGGTTCGAGTTTCTTTGGCCGTTTCCGGCTTTGCTCCGGCGTATCTCAGCCTCTCGAGCCTGGATTC
>NW_017676257.1:0-25486 GCF_001879085.1 Nicotiana attenuata | reverse complement strand
CGCACCACAGTCCGCACATCGACCGGAGCAACTCCCTACATGCCGGTCTATGGTACAGAGGCGGTCATCCCCGCCGAGGTAGAGATTCCCTCCTTAAGGATCATACAAGAAGCAGAGTTGGACGACGCAGAATGGGTAAAAGGTCGCTACGAGCAGTTAGCCCTTATTGATGGGAAAAGGATGAATGCAGTTTGCCACGGTCAGTTGTATCAGAACAGAATCTCCAGAGCCTTCAACAAAAGAGTCAAGCCAAGGAAGTTTACACCGGGGCAGCTGGTGTTGAAGAAGATATTCCCGCATCAAGATGAAGCCAGGGGGAAATTCTCTCCCAACAGGCAAGGTCCGTACATGGTTCACCGGGTTCTAATTGGATGAGCCCTTATCCTTGCAGAAATGGACGGAGAAGTCTGGCCGAAGCCAATCAATTCAGACGCAGTGAAACGATACTATGTGTAACCACTTACGATTTCCTTTATGATGTAATTTGAACTACGCCTGACCTGATTCCCGTTTTAGAGGGGATACGTAGGCAGCCCTATGGGTTCGGTCACAATTTAATAAAAATTTCATGTCCCCCTATTATTGGAACTCGGGCAGAATTTTGAGGAGGGCCCTCAAAATTCCGAAGTCAGTCTTCAGCCGCTCATCGCCAGGGATGTCAGCCCAGTGAACTGGGGCAGAATTTTGAGGAGGACCCTCAAAATTCCGGAACAAGAAAGGTTGCATTACATTGAACCACGTCGCAGTCGTTGGTTCATTTAAACAAAACCATTTTCTACTTACGTTATATTTGTTAAATCATGCATAACTATGATAGCTGCTGTTTAGCGACGCTACCCCAATGATGCACGACGACGGAAGCCATGGAAGAGCGAACTAACCTTTCCCCTTTACAAAACTCACGATTTTCTTTGGATGCAGGCACCCAAGTCACAAAGTTACCAAACATGTTACGCAATCGCATTGAACCGTCGCGCCTATTCGCATTTGCTATCTGCACGCAATGGCCCCAGCAGCTGCAATATCACGATCAGCTATCAACTAAGAATTGGTTTTTCTTACTATTCGCTTTTATCTTATTGCACAAGGCTACTTTTCTGCCTTCCGAGACCAAACGTTGTCTCCATCTGCATTTCCTGCATTGCATAAGGCTACTTTTCTGCCTTCCGAGACTAAGCGTTGTCTCCATCTGCATTTCCTGCATTGCATAAGGCTACCTTTCTGCCTTCCGAGACTAAGCGTTGTCTCCATCCTGTATTACCCACATAAGGCTATCTTTCTGCCTTCCGAGGTTAAGCTCTACCTCCACTTGCAGGGCTGAAATATCGCCACCTTATCTTTCCTGCATGGCTGAAATATCGCCACTTTATTTCTCTTGCATGGCTGAAATATCGCCACCTTTTACTTACGTCCTGCAATCGGCTGAAATATCGCCATTTAAATTTTTGTATCGGCTAAAATATCGCCAAACTTTATTTAAATTCTACATTGGCTGAAAGATCGCCAGATCATATTTAAAATCTCCACCATCATCTATACCTATGTTTTCGGTCGGCTGAAATATCGCCATTTACATTCTTTTTGTATTGGCTGAAATATCGTCAAACTTTATTTAAATTCTCTATCGGTTGAAATATCACCATTTACACTTTTTGCATCGGCTGAAATATCGCCAGACTATTATTTAAATTCTCCATCGGCTGGAACATCGCCTGTATATTTAAATTTCTGTCGGCTGAAATATTGCCATTTACATTTCTTTGCATCGGCTGAAATACCGCCAAATCTTGCATCTCATGGGCTGAAATATCGCCAAACTGTCCAAAGGCGTCATCGTTCGGAGGCATCATCCTCATAGCCCGAGAACACCATGCCATGGCTTGAGGACCCCACTTTATATCCTGCACACCATCATTCAGAGGCATCATGGTTCGGAGGCACCATCATCATGGCCCTAGAACGTCATCTCATAGCCTGCGAATCCCTTAATTTTGCGTTTCATGGCCCAGGACATCATGGTCTAAGGACGTCATCCTAACCGTCCGAGGACAGCATTCATGGTCCAATGGGAACTTGCATCATGTTTACGTTTATGCACGATATATGCCTATATTTCATTTGCAGGTACACCGCCTAGCAAACGGCCGTCTCAGCAGGAGCGATCCCGCTCTGGTTCCCGCAGCCAATCCGACTCCAAACACCCTTTCCAAACCTAAGCATCGCGTCCATTCCTTTTCGAATCTCCATCGAAATACTCCGTCAATGGTTCCTGAACTACGTACGGCCTGATTCCTGTAAAACCAGAGCTCGGTCAAAGTTCTTTCCAATCGCCGATCCGGTCAAAATTGGCCATCTTGTCTTTACCCAACAACTCTTTCATCCTCCTCGGGTAAAGAGGGGCAGCTGTTGATACCCAATTTTTCGTACCCAAAATACTTCCAAAATAGCATATTTTGTGCATATATAAGCACACCCATGAGGTTTGATATTTTTTGTTGATTTTTAAACCAATTTATTGCCTATTTTTATACCATAAAATCCAATAATTATTCCCAAAATTTGTCATTTTGGTGAACGATTTATTTTATTCTCATATTTATATCAAAACATAGCTAACATGATTTTTGCATATTTTTACAAATTCATTTGGTATTTTTAAAACTAAATTGCATATAATTGCAATACTAACCTCTTTAAAGATTCAATTGTAATTATATTTATAAAATTGACTCCAGTATTTTTAATTTGATAATTATGTATCATTAATCATTTTATCATATTTGATTTATTTCCATAAATTATTTTGCTATTTTTATAAATTAAAACAACGGAAAAGTGGCTATTTAAGAGTTAGCCCTTTGCATTTCAATTTTAGCCCGAAATTAACCTCAATCTTAAGCCCAAATCAGACCCAAAATTCCCTACCCAATTTCTTAATTAACCCGACCCACGGCCCGTTTATTTTTACCTGCCCGGCTCCCTTTTGATCCAGGCCATTGATCAAAATGATCAACGGCCACATTTCCTCCTTACTATTTTAATTCCCAGACGACCCTAACCCTATCCCCATTCTCCAAATCCGCCGCCTCTGGTTCCTCTCGTCTCTCTCGAACCCTCTCAACCTCTGAAACCCTAATATCCACCTACCTCCAGAATCCATGGCTAATCTAGCCATGGACAACCTCTACCCACCATCTCCTGCTCTCACACGCTTGCTCATTGAAGATTCGAGGCTAGACCTCGAAGGTCTTCATCCAGACCCTGGCCGGTTCGAGTTTCTTTGGCCGTTTCCGATTTTGCTCCGGCGTATCTCAGCCTCTCGAGCCTGGATTCGACCTTGCTAGCTCAGAACCATTCTCGAGACTTCCAAGCCTTCTCGTCCTTTTGGGTTCTCAGAAACCCTAGCCTAATCGAGGTTCCTTTTTCGCTTATTCGTCTAGATCTATACTAGATCTATGCTGTGTGTGCCATTTAGAGTTTTCCCCAATTTTCCCTTTTCAAAAACTGTTCGAATCCTATTTTTAGGGTTTTTTGAAAATGGTTTCTAAATGTTACTGATTCTTTTACTCTTTTATGTGTGTTCATGCTCGTTATTTTATTCCTTGTTATGTTCAAGCGTGCTCTTGTGTTTCTTACTGGATCTTTTACGGAGATTCTTTTACCTCTTTTGTTCACATGTTAGCCTAGGTTATTGACTCGCTTTTGCTTATGTGTTTAAGCTCATGCTTTGATTTTGTTTCTGAGTTCTGTTGATCATGCTCTTGCCTACCTTCGTCTTAAAACTCGTAATTTCCTCTTACTTCTATTTGTGCATATCTGCCTATCTCTGTGACTTTGAACGATTCCCTCACCTCCGACTCCATGTGAAACCCTAAGATTTGGGGGGTTTTCTTTTCTTTGAAGTGAAAGACACTAGGGTTTCACTCTGAAACCCTAGGTTTACAGACTCATGACGAGTCTGTAATCGAACTTGTGAACTTATTTGCCTATGATTATGGAAAAAACTCTCATTGTTCTTCTTTGTTTAGAACTACATGCTTATATATAAGCTTCCCTTTCAAAGTTTTATTTTCGAAATTCCTTTAATCAGGCTAAGAAATTCGTCACTAATTTCTCTTGATTGAACCTCTTTTACCTTACTGATGTTTTCCTTAAATAATTGATCCTGTATCTTCTGTAATTTTGTACCAACGTTTGAATTATTTACTTCCTTAATTATCTCAGTCTCTTTGTGATTTACAACTGGAGCCGAGATCCTTTGACTGATTTTTAAACTTATACCTTATTCTTACTACTGTGCCCTCTTTCCTTAAATATCCAATTGTGTATGTGACCTTATTTGTGCACCATATGGTCTCTTTACCTTAATTTAGCCTTAATAAACTGATTTTCTTTTCCTTCTTAGTCGTCTGAACTAGACCCTTAATTAAAGGAGTCTGTCTACCCTAATTGATACTAATTTGATTAGTTTCTATGTTTATACCTTTGTGCCTGCCTCACCTATTTTCAAAACTATATAAAGGGCTCAGCCCTCCCCTTTTCAAAAGGGCAGTAACAACGAGTAAGTAACAATCAAGCAATAATAGGCAATCTGCTTTCTACTCCCTTCTTCTCTCAAATACACAGACTAGTTCTGTGTACTTCTCCTCTTTGCTTTCTGAAATACCCTTTAAGCTCTCCTTGAATCTTCAAGTGTTCTGCTGAAAACCTGAGTTGTTTCTGCTGCTTGCTTGCTGTGGTTACTCTGCTATTCTCTTACTTTGCAACTGGTATGTCCATCTTAGTTTAAATACTGCTCCTCCACTATGTGTTTCACATCTTAGTTCTGTTATGCTATCCTTTACCGTTTTTCTGCAACTTTGTCATTATTGTTCCTATGTGAATCCCCTTACCCTTTACCCTTTGTATGTGAGTTATGGTTCAGGACATAACAGCACTCCAATTTGCTGTCTATGATCCTGAACTGGATTCTTTGAATCCCAAACTCAATCAATGCCCATTCCCTTTTCCCCTTTTATGTGTCTGAGCCCTGGACTGGGGTCTGATAGTGTCCTAATCACTATCTAGACTTTGGTCTGACCTTCAAAAGGTCCGCTCCTAACATGTTCAACCAAACAAGTGGTCAGGGGTGTGCCAGCCTACTTTGTAGCTAGGTATGACCACCACCTGTCATGGCTCCCCAATTCCCC
The DNA here is from genome assembly GCF_001879085.1 of Nicotiana attenuata. Classification (NCBI taxonomy): domain Eukaryota; kingdom Viridiplantae; phylum Streptophyta; class Magnoliopsida; order Solanales; family Solanaceae; genus Nicotiana; species Nicotiana attenuata. The sequence continues at coordinate 20,297 of NW_017676257.1, read as the reverse complement.
TTTCACTTTGCACTTACTCTTAGCTATAAGTTCTGCCCCTCTCTTGCAAGCCATGCTTTGGGACCCCTGAGCTCCCTCTGAACTTGGATGCATGAGAGCTGGCTCTTCCACACTGCACTATTCTAATTCTGATAGTATCCTGGGTATAAGCAATGCCTGGAATCCCTGAGATTCCTTGGAACTTTGAAACACCTTGGATAAAGAGAAGGCTTTGGAAATCTGGATCCCGGAAGTGGCTCAATCGCATGTTATTAGACATTAAGGTTGAATTAGGCTACTCGGATCTAGCTGTTAGATTTTGATGTATCTTTTAATTTCCAGTTTGATTCATTGGATTGTAATAATTTTGTATGAAACTCGGGGAGTATAGTAAAAGGGTGTGGGAGGGGTCTTCACTTTTCTTGCATCCAAGGGGTAGAAATCATGAGTTAGGATTTTTATTCAAACTAGAAATCCTGCCTATAGGGTCTTTAATACTGATTCAATCACATAGAGACCATGCCTATAGGATTTAACGCTTAACTTTACCGCAAAATCACCTAGAAAGCATGTCTATAGGATTTAACATTCATGTTCTGTAATGACACATATAGAGATCATGTCTATAGGCTCTTGCATTTCTGCATATACAAATGTCATTAGGCAAACCATTTATAGGCTCAATAACAAAGTTGCATATAGACATCATGTGTCTAAGACTCCTATTAATGTAATGAAAGGGTGTTAAAATCGGTAAACGTATAAAAAGCATGCCTATAGGAAACCTCGTCTTTAATAGCATCATTCGTTCTTAAGCAGTATCGATTGCTGGAACTAGTGTCTTTACTAAAACTGGTAATTTTCTACTTCTGAAACCCGCTAAAATTGGTAAACCTTTTTCCTATAACCAATCTGCACTCCCCCGAAACTCGTAAACCTTTTAATCAGTCTACATCTTTTCTGAAACAACTGGTAACTCTTTTCTAAAATCGGTTTGCATCTTTTCTCTTTGTTTAAACTGATAATTCTTTTTTCTAAAATCAACTTGCATCTTTTCTGAAACTACTGGTAACTCTTTGCATCTTTTTCCTGAAATTAATAGATCCTACGCCTAGGTTTTTATTTCAACTCATAAACAAAGGTTGGCTAATTAATGAATTGGGTCAGTCCCTGACAACTATATCCGAGTTGCCTAATGCAGACTCTCTGTTTAAATACATGTGTTGAAACAGTCCGCTCGCTGCTTAATTTAATCTAAGACCAAATCAGTATTTGTCAAGGCATGCTTAACTAAATGATTGTTTGACTTCTGGGGTTAATTTGAGCCTTGTATGCTTGATTGTCCTCCCCTTTTACTTGATACTTGTTTTGAATGTCGAGCTAGAATTGTATCCTTTAAACTCCACAAAGGCCCCCGTCCCTTTCTTCCCCTTTAGGATTAGTAGTCCTAATACCCCGGGACTAATAGGATTGGGACGGGTAGTAGCATGCGATAAGTAAACGATACCGTTCCGCGCTTTAATACCTTAACGGGGTGGGAAGGGTAGACATGGAGATGATGATTACACGATAACACTCCGCGTATAACTGAATACCAGTGTTGTGCGAATGATCCATGTAATGTATAAACCTAGGACCCCTTTCTCCTTCTTTATTAGTTTAACAAAATTTTCTGAATCTTTAAAGCTATTGCATTTTCAATTTCTGCTTCTCGCATGATCTTTCGGATTATTTGCACTAAGTACTTGACCTTTTCCTCTACTTGCACGTTTTTTACAAAAATTGCTCCTTTAAAATTCAGCACTTCTTTTAACCTTTTGTGCTTCTTGTACTTGTTTATTTACATTTACATCTAAAGTCACAATTGTAGCACGGCCGGGAACCACACTAGTGGATCTTGAGGGGTGCCTAACACCTTCCCCTCGAGATAATTTCAAGCCCTTACCCAAAACTCTGGTCTGCATCTTTAATTCTTCTAAAAGTGTCCTGATGCACTATAATCATTAGGTGGCGACTCTCCAAACTCTCAAAAAACCCAATTCCCAAAGTGGGAAAAGAGTTGTCTTCCCAAATGTCGTGAACCTGATTCCGCAAGGAAAAAGGGGGCGTCGACAACCCCAACGCGACACACTGGGTCTAATGAAACCCTTTTCAAGCAAGTCTTGCAACTGCTCCTTCAACTCTTTCAACTCAGGCGGGGCCATACGATTCGGCAGGATAGAAATGGGCTGAGTGCCCGGAGCCAAATCAATGCAAAAATCGATATCCCTGTCAGGTGGCATACCTGGCAGGTCTGAAGAGAATATCTCAGGAATCTCACGAACAACGGGCACAGAATCAATAGAAGGAATCTCAGCACTAGAATCACGAACATAGGCCAAATAGGCCAAACACCCCTTCTCGACCATACGCCGAGCCTTCACTTACGAGATAACACTGCGGGTAGAATTACCAGGAGTCCCTCTCCACTCCAAATGAGGTAAACCCGGTAAGTCTAAGGTCACAGTCTTGGCATGACAGTCCAAGATAGCGTGATAAGGTGATGACCAGTCCATCCCCAATATGACATCGAAATCAACCATGTCCAGAAGAAGCAAATCTACACAAGTCTCAAGACCTCCAATCACAACTATACGTGAACGATGGACTCAATCTACCACAATAGAATCACCCCCCGGTGTAGACACATAAATAGGAGCATTCAAAGAATCACTAGGCATGACCAGATACGGTGCAAAATAAGATGACACATAGGAGTACGTAGACCCTGGATCAAATAAAACGGAAGCATCTCTGCTATAAACTAGAACATTACTTGTAATAACTGCATCGGAAGCCTCAGCCTCGGGCCTGGCTGGAAGAGCATAACATCAGGATGGGCCCCACCACCCTTAACCACATCTCTGGGACGGCCTGCCGCTGGCTGGCCTCCAGCTCTAGTGGCCTGAGCTCCACCTCTAGGACCTCTACCTCCACCTCTAGCACCTCCACCCCCACCTTTAACTGGCTGGGCAGGCTGTGGAACACTCGGTGCCTGAACCATGGCACGGGAACCCTGATGCTGAGAGCTACTCGGTGCTCGAGGGCAAAACCTAGCAATGTGACCCACATCACCACAAGTGTAAAAAGCCCTCGGCTGCTGAGACTGCTAACCCTGACGACCTGAATGACCACCCCGAAAACTCTGAAGCGGTGGTGCACTAATTGGAGCTGGTGGTGCACTGTAGGACTGCTGATCAGAATGCTGCATCTGAGGACCACGACCACCTGAAGCACCGTGAGAAACCTGAAGTGCTGACTGAAAAGGCCTAGGAGGATGGCCTCTACCATACAAATCCCTACTCCAGACGAGGTACCACTGAATCGGCCTGAATGACGGGGCCTCTTGTCCGACCCATGACCACCTCCCTGCGATAGAACCATCTCAACTCTCCGGGCCACATTGGCCGCCTCCTGGAAAGATATCTCACTCCCAGTCTCCCTAGCCATCTGAAGACGAATCGACTAAATAAGTCCATCAATGAACCTCCTCACCCTCTCTCTCTCGGTGGGAAGTATGATAAGAGCATGATGAGCCAAGTCGATGATTTTTGTCTCATACTGGGTAACGGTAATAGAACCCTGCTGAAGACGCTCAAACTGCCTCCGATAGGCCTCTCTCTGAGTGATAGGGAGAAACTTCTCCAGAAATAGCTGCGTAAACTGATCCCAAGTCAAGGCTGGTGATCCGGCTGGTCTGGCCAAGCAATAATCTCTCCACCAAGTCTTGGCGGATCCAGACAAGCGAAAAGTGGCAAAATCGACCCCATTGGTCTCAACTATCCCCATGTTCCTGAGTACCTCATGACAGTTGTCTAGATAATCCTGGGGATCCTCAGAAGATGCACCACTGAACGTAGTAGTGAAGAGCTTGGTGAACCTATCCAATCTCCACAAAGCATCAGCAGACATAGCTGCTCCATTACCGGCCTGGGCTACCACACCCGGCTGAACTACTCCAACTGGCTGAACTGCTAGAGTCTGAAACTGGGGAGCTACCTGCTCAAGAGTGCGAGTAGCAGGAGTCTGGGCTCCTCCTCCAGCCTGAGAGACGGCTAGTGCTACGGGAAGCAAGCCTGCCCGGGTGACACTCTCCATAAGGCCCACTAGACGGACCAGAGCATCCTGGAGTACTGGGGTAGCAATAAACCCTTCTGGGAACTGAGCTGGGCCTACCGGAGTTGCTGGGGCCGGAACCTCATCATCAAAATCAACCTAAGGCTCCACTGCTGGTGCTGCTGCTCTAGGTTGAGCTCTGCCCCTACCTCGGCCTCTAGCACGGCCTCGCCCTCGCCCTCGCCCTCGCCCTCTGCCCCTCGTGGGAGCTACTGCTGGGGGATCGGGCTGCTGGTCACCGGATGAGGAAGCGCATGTTCTCGGCATCTGTGAGAGAACATAATAGAAATTCAATCAGCATTGAGAAACCAAACCGCACGACAGGAAAGAAAAGATGTGAAATTTTCCTAACTCTGTAGCCTCTGGGGGATAAATATGGACGTCTCCGTATCGATCCCTCAGACTCTACTAAGCTTGTCTGTGAACTGTGAGACCCATGTAACCTAGAGATCTGATACCAACTTGTCACGACCCGAATTTTCCACCCTCGGGAGTTGTGATGGCGCCAACTAATGTGAGCTAGGCAAGCCAATTATTGAAATAACTACCTTATTATACCCATTTATTCTCTTTAAACATTCATAAAACAATAATGTGTAAACAGCGGAAAATTTAGAATAAGCGGAAGAAAGCAATAAAATATCTGAACATGAATCTAATACAACTGTTTAAGCCTTAATCACCCGGAACTGGTGTCACAGTACCACAGACGATCAAAGAGTGCTAAATACAAAGTCTGAAAATAAAAGATACACTGTTTCTGAATCCAGGAAATGAAACAGGAAGTAAAGGATTGAGGAGACACCAGGGCCTGCGGACGCCTGCAGGTCTACCTTGGATCTCCGCATGGACTGAAGGTAGCCACCCAATCTACGGTCCGAAGTCTACAGCACTGGGATCTGCACAAAAGAGTGCAGAGTGTAGTATCAGCACAACCGACCCCATGTGCTGGTAAGTGCCTAGCCTAACCTCGGCGAGGTAGTGACGAGGCTAGGACCAGACTACCAAATAAACCTGTGCAATTCAACTATATACAGCGGAAAAGAAATATAGAAATAAACAGTCAAGTATGGGAGGGGAAGCATGCTGCGGGGGAGATATCAATCCAGTATAGAAAGATAGCAGGTAAATGGAAGAAACAATATATCTCGAATATCAACAAAGAGCCAGAAAACAATAAATGCACGGCATCACGCTTCGTGATTTTACTCTCGTCCTCACCAAAACAATCAAGTAATGAAAATGTGCACGGCATTACCTTTCGTGCTTTTACTCTCGTCCTCACCATATAATCAATATAATCGGCACGAAAAGGTACATCGTGCGGCACGGCATCACCCTTCATGATTTACACTCTTTCCTCACAAAATAATACACGGCATCACCCTTCGTGCTATAAACTCTCTTACCAAAACAATGCACGGCATCACCCTTCGTGCTTTAACTCTCTTCCTCACCCAAACAACAATCACAAACAAATAGGCAAGGAAACAAATGAAATTTTCAATAAGAATCCCGGCAAGGGAACAATAATTCAACCACAAGTCCCAGCAAGGGACAACCTCAAAACAACAATAACAACATCCCGGCAAGGGAGTCAATATAACAATTCTTTTCTCTTTCTCACCTTCGTTCACAATTCACTTCACAACTCGAGCCAATGCTCCAAAGGTTTCAATTACCGCTCATACTTTCACAATTCGTTATACAACTTGAGCCAACGCTCCTCAATAATCAAACATCACAATTACTTCCACGAACTTTGCCCAACAATTAAAAATCATCACCAAGATATGAATAATACGAAGAAGTCATAAAAATCACATTAAGAGACACACGGGCATGCTAGACACCAACGCATAGATACTCGTCACCATGCCTATACGTCGTACTCAACAATTACCACATAGCAAATAGGACTCGACTCCTAATCCCTCAAGCTAAGGTTAGACCAAACACTAACCTTGATGCCACGAACACAATTCACATCTCAAATATCGCTTTACCCCTTGATTCCACCACCAATACGCTCGTATCCAGTCACAAGTTACTTAATTGCATCAATAAACGCTAAATGAATCAATTCTAATGCATGAAGATGAGTTTTCTAAAGTTTTACCCAAAAAGTCAAAAATCGCCCCCAGGCCCACATGGTCAAAACCCGAGGTTCGAACCAAAACCCGTTTACCCATTCCCCCACGAACCCAAATATATAATTTATTTTGAAATCGGACCTCAAATCGAGGTCCAAATCCCCAATTTTTGAAAAACCTAGGTTCTACCCAAAACACCCAATTTCCCCCATGAAAATCATTGATTTTGAGTTGAATTCACGTTAAAAGATGTTAATGATTGACAGAAACGAGTTAAAATTTACTTACAATCGATTTGGAAGAAGAGTTGTTCTTGAAAAATCGCCCTTGGTAGTTTGTGTTTTGAAAAGATGTGAAAAATGGTTGATTTTCGGCTAAGCATAAAAGTTGCAGGTCGCAGATATGGGAAATAGGAACAGGGGTTTGCAATTGCGAACCCCGACCTCTGCTATACTGGTAATTGCGAAGGGGCTCTCGCATTTGCGAGTAGGGAAATGCAAACAAAGTGTCGCATTTGCGACAACAGGCTGAAGGGGGGGCATCGCATTTGCGATGGAATCCTCGCAATTGCGAGGCTGGCTGGCCTGGGCTTCTTTCGCATTTGCGATTAGCCTCTCGCATTTGCGATCTCACATTTGCGAGCCAGGCTTCGCAAATGCGAAGCCTACAGTCCTACAATGTAACAGTTGAAAATCTGCAATTCCTCAAGTCCAAAATCCACCCCGTGGCCTATCCAAAACTGCCCTCGGGGCTCCTAACCAAACATGCACACCAACCTAAAAACATCATACGAACTCGCTCGTGCATTCAAATCACTAAAATAACATCAACAACTATGAATTTAGCATCAAAATCATGAAATTTTCTTAAGAACTTCAAATTTCCAATCTTCTCAAAAATGATCCGATTCACGTCGTTTCAAGTCCGTTTCTTACCAAATTTCACAGACTTATCTTAAATCACATATAAGAACTGTACCGGGTGCCGGAACCAAAATACGGGCCCGATACCATCAAGTTCAAATCACAATTCATTTCCAAATCTCATTAATAATTTCAGAAAATAATTTTCTTTAAAAATTCATTTCTTGGGCTTGGGACCTCGGAATTCGATTCCGGGCATACGCTCAAGTCCCATATTTTCCTACGGACCCTCCGGGACCGTCAAATTACGGGTCCGGGTCGGTTTACCCAAAATATTGACCGAAGTCAACTTAATTCATTTTATAGCCAAATTTTATCATTTTTCACAGATTTTCACATATAGACTTTTCGGCTACGCGCCCGGACTGCGCACGCAAATCGGGTGATGCTGAAAGAGGTTTCTAAGGCCTCGAAACGCAGAATTTTCTTTAAAAATAAGTGATGACCTTTTGGTTCATCACAATAACCCATCAACAAACACACTACTTAAAACAGGAATAAATATGACGTAAAATAAAGTATACCTTAGAGAAAACAATGGGAGTACACTGCTGAAGGAGTTGAACTTTGGGGAATTACAGCATAAAGCTATACATTATAAAAAGCAAAGGTGAATACAATTTGTATTCAGCAAGAGCTACATACAGTTGTCACTTTTGGAGAGGGATTCAAAGTCCTAATTACGTGTATATTCGGTGAGAATAAATTGTATCAATGAAACTCTATGTAGAGATGGTAATAGCCGGCCAATAGGGCGGCAAAAGTGTTTTATCACATTCCAATACGAATTATATGACTTCGAGTACTAAAAATTATCCAAATATAATTAGGCTACTATCCTCTAAACTATATTCCCCTCTAAGCCAGGCATAGTGGCGGTGAGTAGCAGTCCGGTCAGGAAAAAAATATAACCAATTATTAAAGTCGACGAATGTGTAGTTTAAATCAAAAAGGAATTTTATCCTTGAGTTATTTTTATTTTTATCCTTAAATTATACAAATATTTAAGGGCATAAAAGTTGATCAATATTTCGGGGATATTTTAGTCGTTCAATATTTAGCATAAATTATTCATGTTTTTATAATAATATAGATAGATAGATATAGATATAGATATAGATATAGATATAGATAGATATAGATATAGATATAAATGATTATTATAAAAGTGAGAAAGGGAAGCTTATCAATCTTATTAAAAAGAAATAATAGGCATTAGTCACCCGTGGGAGGAATTTCTCACACATTACGAGCTGCATCAATCTTGAAAGTAGCTCGGTGACAAAACAATTTGGTAGTGATATTACTCGGTTTATTGACGCAGCTCGTAAATATGGTTGTCAAATAAATAAATTTAGTAGGAGAGTCTTAATTCATTCTAAAAGTGTTGTTTTTCCTTGTAAACATTCGGGAAAAGAAAGGAGGATCGCGAGACCCAAAATTCCACAAATGGTCGTGATGATGCCTAACCTGCTTGTTAGGCAAGCCAACACTCAACATCAATATTAGAATCCAATTATTAAGCATTAACGGATTTCTGATATAAACAACAATGCGGAATAAGTCTCAAAAAGACAATAACACGAAAATAATACCAAGACAGGATCTAAACATTACCACAATTGTTTAACAATTAACATGCCTCAAAATTTGGTGTCATAACATCACGAGCATTTAATAAGAGTAAATAGACTCAACTAAATAACAACCTATGTCTGAAAAGAAAGTACATAGGCAAAAATAGATAAGTAGGAAATAAGGAATCCATGTGCTGCGGATCATATCAAATAAAGCAGCTTACTACGAAGTCTCCAACAAGTACATGCTCCTACTCAATTGTATGGTAACTAGTACATGCCTCAGAACCTGTACAAAATATGCAGAAGTGTATGAGTATTAAACCACAATACTTAATAAATATCAAGTCTAGCCTCAAAGAAGTAGTGGCGAGAAGTCAATAGTGATACTGACTAACAGCTCAATAAGCATATGAAGCATAAACAACACATAAAATAAAGCATGATATCGACAATCAAGTCCAACACTAGAAATACAGTAAAGCTAGTATTTAATTAGATATGCTTTTCAATCAAGAGACAGAATATAATATCAGTTATCCTAAATATTCTATAATCATGATATGAGTCAATCTTTATATGTAGGAGCCATTGCACAAGTCGAGGGCAACTAATGTGTTGACCCAAAAGGTCATCACTCGTTTTGAAAGTAAATTATGTGTTCCGAGGCCTTAAAACCTACTTTTTGTTTTACTTCGATTTACAAGCGCAGTCCGGGCGTGTATCCGAAAAGTTATTATGTGAAAATCTGTGAAAAATCATGAATTTTGCCTTTAAAATGAATTTAGGTTGACTTCAGTCAACATTTTGGGTAAACGGACCCGACCCATGATTTGACGGTCCCGGAGTGTCCGTAGGAAAATCTGGGACTTGGGCGTATGCCCGGAATCGAATTCCGAGGTCCCAAGCCCGAGAAATGAATTTTTAAAGAATATTGTTTTCTGGAATATATATGAGTTTTTAGAAATGAAATATGTTTGAATTTGATGGTATCGGGCCCGTATTTTGGTTCCGAAGCCGGGTACAAGTTTGAAATAATAATTTGGTTGAATCTGTAAAATTTGGTAAAGATCGGGATTGGGTTGGTATAAAACGGACTTAAAGTTGAGAAATTGGAATTTTGGGTGTTCTTGGATGATTTCATGAATTTGGGGTTCAATTCATAGTTGTTGATGTTATTATGATGATTTGATTGCATGATCAAGTCCGTATGATATTTTTAGGTTGGTGTGCATGTTTGGTTTGGAGCCCCGAGGGCTCGGGTGAGTTTTGGATAGACCACGGAGTGAAATTTGCACTTAGGAAATTGCTGGTATGTTGCAGGTCTGCAGGCTCCGCATTTGCAAAGCCAGACTCACAAATGCGAGATCGCAAATGCGAATAAAACATTGCAAATGCGAAAGAAGGCCTGGGCAGGCCTGATCGCAAATGCGATCATTTGGTCGCAAATGCGGACGACCCTAGTCGCAAAAGTGACGTCCGCCTCGCAAAAGCGAACCCCACAGAAATATGGAGTGGTCGCAAATGCGATAAAATCTTCGCAAATGCGAAGAGAACAGTCTTCTAAAGGGTTCGCAATTGCGAACCCTGGTCGCAATTGCGACATCTGCGACCTACAAATTCGTAACTTAGCCGAAAATCTTTCATTTTTCAAACCCTTTCAAAACCTAAACATCTTTGGGCGATTTTTCAAAGACAAGTACTCTTCGAAAGTTTTCAAAATCGAAGGTTTTCATGGGGGAAATTGGGTGTTTTGGGTAGAACTTAGGTTTTTCAAATTTTGGGGATTTGGACCTCGATTTGAGGTCCAATTTCAAAAAAAATTATATATTTGAGTTCGTGGGTGAATGGGTAATCGCGTTTTGGTTCGAACCTCGGGTTTTGACCATGTGGGCCCGGGGTCGATTTTGGACCTTTGGGAAAAACTGTAGAATAATCTATTTTCATGCATTAGAATTGATTCATTTAGCATTTATTGATATAGTTAAGTAACTTGTGGCTAGATACGAGCGAATTGGTGGTGGAATCAAGAGGTAAAGCGGTAGTTGCGGCTTGAATTGTGTTCGTGGCATCGAGGTAAGTGTTTGGTCTAACCTTAGCTTGAGGGATTAGGAGTGGTGTCTTATTTGCTATGTGTTAATTATGGAGTACGACATATAGGTATGGTGACGAGTATCTATACGTCGGTATCAAGCATGCTCGTGGGTCTAGTGTTGTAATTGTTGTGACTCCGTTGAGATTTATTCATGCTTAATATGGTTATTGTCATTGTTGGTTCCCTTGCCGGGATGTTATTGTTTGTGATAATATTATTGTTATGACATTGTCTCCCTTGCCGGGATGTTATTGTTTATGATATTATTTCCCTTACCGGGATCGTTGTTGTTATACTCTTGTTCCCTTGCTGGGATTCTTTTGTGATTGAGGTTGATTTGTAAATGGGAGCGGGTTGCACGCCTGCAACGAGATATATAAAATGGGAGCGGGTTGCACGCCTGCAACGAGATATATGAAATGGGAGCGGGTTGCACGCCTGCAACGAGACATATGAAATGGGAGCGGGTTGTACGCCTGCAACGAGATATATGAAATGGGAGTTGGTTGGACGCCTGCAACAAGAAAGAAATGAAAGTGAATACTGTGTTTGTTTTCCTCATTATTGTTGGCAACTAAATTATGGGTTCTTTACATTCCTCTTTGGTATTTTGTACTTATCTGATACTCCCCTTAGCATCCCCTCCCCATCTTTAACTGTGAATATCTGTTTTTATGTTCTACTGTAGATGATTTAACTGCACAGGTTTATTTGGTAGTCTGATCCAAGCCTTGTCACTACTTCGCCAAGGTCAGGCTAGGCGCTTACCAGCACATGGGGTCGGTTGTGCTGATACTACACTCTGCACTGTGTGTAGATACTGATACCGGAGCATTTGGACCGCAGTGAGGGTGCTGTCTTCAGTCCATTCAGGCGACCCGAGGTAATCCTGCAGGCATCCGCAGGCCTTGGCGTCTCCTTCTATCTTTCTCTACTATTTCTTCTATGTATTTCTGAAACAGTTTGTATTTATTTTTCGGACCTTTATTTGTAGTACTCTTAGACAGTCTGTGAAATTGTGACACCAGATCTGGGTAGCTTTTAGTTATGAAATTGTGTTGGAAATATTTAAATCGTTACATTTCTTTTCTTCCACTTATTTAATTCCGTATGATGTTGTTCACCATTGTCAAAGGATTAAAACATAAGAAAAAGGTTAAGTAATTGGAACAATTGGCTTGCCTAGCTTCCATTAGTAGGCGCCATCACGACCCCCGAGGGTGGGAAATCCGGGTCGTGACAAGTTGGTATTAGAGCTGTAGGTTACTTAGGTCTCACAATTTGCGGACAAGCTTAGAAGAGTCTGAGGGATCGTATGGAGACGTCTGTATTTATCCCCTGAGGCTACAGAGTTTTGAAAAACTTCATATCTATTCTTTCCTGTCGTGCGGTTTGGTTTCTCAATGCTAATTGAATTTCTATTCTGTTCTTTCACAGATGGCGAGAACACTCGCTTCCTCATCCACTGATCAGCAGCCCGAGCCCCCAGCAGCAGCTCCCACGAGGGGCAGAGAGCGAGGCCGAGGCCGTGCTAGAGGCCGAGGCAGGGGCAGAGCTCAGCCCATTGCAGCAGCACCAGTGGCGGAGCCTCAGGTTGAGTTTGATGATGAGGTTCCGGCCCAGGCAGTTCCGGTGGGCCCAGCTCAGGTCCCAGAGGGGTTCATTGCTACCCCAATACTCCAGGATGCTCTAATCCGTCTAGTGGGCCTTATGGAAAGTGTCACCTGGGCAGGCTTGCTTCCTGTATCACCAGCCATCTCTTAGGCTGGAGGAGAAGCCCAGACTCTTGCTAGCCGCACTCCGGAGCAGATGGCTCCCCAGTTTCAGACTCCAGCAGCTCAGCCAGTTGGAGCAGTTCAGCCGGGTGTGGTAGCTCAGACCGATGATGGAGCAGCTATGTCTGCTGATGCCTTGTGGAGATTGGATAGGTTCACCAAGCTTTTCACTACCACTGTCAGCGGTGCATCTTCAGAAGATCCCCAGGATTATTTAGACAGCTGCCATAAGGTTCTCAGGAACATGGGGATAGTGGAGACCAATGGGGTCGACTTTGCTGCTTTTCGACTGTATAGATCCTCCAAGATTTGGTGGAGAGAATATTGCTTGGCTAGGCCAGCTGGGTCACCAGCACTGACTTGGGATCAGTTTTCTCAGCTATTCTTGGAGAAGTTTCTTCCTATCACTCGGATGGAGAACTATCGGAGGTAGTTTGAGCATCTCCAGCAGGGTTCTATGACTGTCACTCAGTACGAGACCAGATTTATTGACTTGGCCCGTCATACTCTTCTTATGCTTCCCACTGAGAGAGAGAGAGAGAAAGAAAGAAAGAGAGTGATGAGGTTCATTGAGGGACTCATTCATCCTATTCGACTTCAGATGGCCAAGGAGACGGGGAGCGAGATTTCCTTTCAGGATGCGGCCAATGTGGCCAGGAGGGTTGATATGGTTTTATCACGGGGGGTGGTCAGGGGTCTGACAAGAGGCCTCGTCATTCGGGCAGGTTCAGTGGTGCCTCATCTGGAGGTAGAGATTCTTTTGGTAGAGGCCATCCTCCTAGGCCTTTTCAGTCAGCACTTCAGGCTTCTCACGGTGCTCCAGGTGGCCGTGGTTCTCACATGCAGTATTCTGATCAGCAGTCCTATAGTGCATTGCCAGTACCTATCAGTGCACCCCCGCTTCAGAGTTTTCAGGGTCGTCAGCCCCAGCAGCCGAGGGCTTGTTTTACTTGTGGCGGCACGAGGCATATTGCTAGATTTTGCCCTCGAGCACCGAGCAGTTCTCAGGAACAACTAGGGTTCCCGTGCCATGGTTCAGGCACCGAGTGTTCCACCACTCGCTCAGCCAGTGAGAGGCGGAGGTAGGGGTGCTAGAGGTGGAGGTAGAGGTATTAGGGGTTGAGTTCAGGCCGCTAAAGGTGGAGGCCAGCCAGTAGGAGGCCGTCCCAGAGATGTGATTCAGAGTGGTGGGGCCCAGCCCCGATGTTATGCTCTTCCAGCCAGGCCTGAGGCTGAGGCTTCCAATGCATTCATCATAGGTACGGTTCTGGTTTGTAGTAGGGATGCTTCAGTGCTATTTGATCGAGGATCTACATACTCCTATGTGTCATCTTATTTTGCACCGTATTTGATTATGCCTAGTGATTCCTTGAGTGCTCCTATTTATGTGTCTACACCAGTGGGTGATTCTATTGTGGTAGATCGTGTTCATTATTCTTGTGTAGTTGTGATTGGGGGTCTTAAGACCCGAGTAGATTTGTTACTGTTGGACATGGTTGATTTCGATGTCATATTGGGGATGGACTGGTTATCACCTTACCATGCTATCTGGGTTGTCATGCTAAGACTGTGACCTTAGCCTTACCGGGTTTACCTCGTCTTGAGTGGAGAGGGACTTCTGGTCATTCTACCCGTAGTGTTATCTCATATATGAAGGCTTGGCGAATGGTCGAGAAGGGGTGTTTGGCCTATTTGGCATATGTTCGTGATTCTAGTGCGGAGGTTCCTTCTGCGGATTCTGTGCCTATTGTTCGTGAGTTTCCTGAGATTTTCCTTTCAGACCTGCCAGGTATGCCACCCGATAGGGATATTGACTTCTGCATTGATTTGGCTCCGGGCACTCAACCCATTTCTATTCCACCGTATCATATGGCCACGCCTGAGCTGAAAGAATTGAAGGAGCAGTTGCAGGACTTGCTTGATAAGGGCTTTATTAGGCCTAGTGTCTCGCCTTGGGGTGCGCCGGTGTTGTTTGTTAAGAAGAAGGACGGATCAATGAGAATGTGTATAGATTACCGGCAATTGAACAAGGTCACAATCAAGAATAAGTACCCATTGCCGAGAATTGATGACTTGTTTGCCCAGCTTCAGGGTGCCCAAGCGTTTTCTAAGATCGATTTGAGATCTGGCTACCACCAGTTGAGGATTAGGGCATCCGATGTCCCTAAGATAGCTTTCCATACTCGGTACGGGCATTATGAGTTCTTGGTGATGTCATTCGGATTGACAAATGCCCCAGCAGCTTTCATGGATTTGATGAACCGAGTGTTCAGGCCTTATTTGGATTCCTTCGTGATCATTTTCATTGATGATATTTTGATTTATTCCCGCAGTCGGGAGGAGCATAAGCAGCATCTGAGAGTGTTCTTCAGACTCTGAGAGATAGTCAGTTGTATGCTAAGTTTTCGAAGTGTGAGTTCTGGTTGAGTTCAGTTGCATTCTTGGGTCACGTTGTATCAGCAGAGGGTATTCAGGTGGATCCGAAGAAGATAGAGGCAGTCAAGAACTAGCCTCGACCCACATCAGCTACAGAGATCTGGAGTTTCTTGGGTTTGGCAGGCTATTACCGTCGGTTTGTGGAGGGGTTTCATCTATTGCAGCCCCGATGACCAGGTTGACCCAGATGGGTGCCCAGTTCAGGTGGTCGGACGAATGTGAGGCGAGATTTCAGAAGCTCAAGACAGCTTTGACTACGGCGCCGATGTTGGTTTTGCCCACAGGTTCAGGGCCATATACAGTTTATTGTGATGCATCTCTTATTGGACTTGGTGCGGTGTTGATGCAGGATGGCAAGGTCATTGCTTATGCTTCGCGTCAGTTGAAGATTCCTGAGAAGAACTACCTAGTCCATGATTTGGAGTTAGCAGCCATTGTTCACGCGCTGAAGATTTGGAGGCACTATTTATATGGCGTGTCATGTGAGGTGTTCACGGATCACAAGAGTTTGCAATACTTGTTCAAGCAGAAGGATCTAAAATTGAGGCAGAGAAGGTGGTTGGAGCTACTGAAAGACTATGATATCACCATCTTGTATCATCCGGGGAAGGCCAATGTGGTGGCCGATGATTTCAGTAGAAAGTCAACCAGTATGGGTAGTCTTGCATATATTCTGGTCGGTGAGAGGCCGCTTGCTTTGGATGTTCAGGCTTTGGCCAATCAGTTCATGAGGTTGGATGTCTCCGAGCCCAGCCGTGTGTTAGCTTGCACAGTCGCCCGTTCTTCATTATTGGAGCGCATTCGAGATCGGCAGTATGATGATCCCCATTTGTGTGTCCTAAAGGACACGGTGCAGCACGGTGGTGCCAAGCAGGTCACAATGGGAGATGATGGAGTTTTGAGGATGCAGGGTCGTATTTGTGTGCCTGATGTGGATGGACTTCGAGAGTTGATTCTAGAGGAGGCCCATAGTTCCCGGTACTCTATTCATCCGGGCGCCGCTAAGATATATCAGGATTTGCGGCAGCATTATTGGTGGAGGAGGATGAAGAAGGATATTGTTGCATATGTGGCTGGGTTTTTGAATTGTCAGCAGGTAAAGTACGAGCATCAGAGACCCGGTGATTTGTTTAAGAGGATTGAGCTTCCCTAGTGGAAGTGGGAGCGTATCACTATGGACTTTGTTGTTGGACTCCCACAGACTCAGAGGAAGTTCGATGCAGTGTGGGTTATTGTTGATAGGCTAACTAAGTCAACGCATTTCATTCCTGTGGCGATCTCCTATTCTTCTGAGAGGTTAGCTGAGATCTATATCCGGGATATTGTTCGTCTTCATGGTGTGCCCGTGTCTATCATTTCTGATTGAGGTACGCCGTTTACCTTGCATTTCTAGAGAGCAGTACAGCGTGAGTTGGGCACACGGGTCGAGTTGAGCACAGCATTTCATCCTCAGACGGACGGGCAGTCCGAGCGTACTATTCAGATTTTGGAGGATATGCTCCGAGCTTGTGTTATTGATTTTGGAGGCTCGTGGGATCGGTTTTTGCCTTTAGTGGAGTTTACCTACAACAACAGTTACCAGTCGAGCATTGAGATGGCTCCTTATGAGGCTTTATATGGTAGGCGGTGTCGGTCGCCGGTTGGGTGGTTTGAGCCGGGAGAGGCCCGGTTGTTGGGTACGGATCTAGTACAGGATGCCTTGGACAAGGTCAAGATCATTCAGGATAGGCTTCGTACAGCTCAGTCCCGGAAAAAATGTTATGCCGACCGTAAGGTTCGTGATGTGACATTCATGGTCGGCGAGCGAGTGTTGCTTCGAGTGTCGCATATGAAGGGCGTGATGAGATTTGGAAAGAAGGGCAAGCTTAGCCCTAGGTTCATTGGCCCGTTTGAGATTCTTGAGCGAGTGGGAGAGGTGGCTTACAGACTTACGTTGACGCCAAGCTTATCAGTTGTGCATCCAGTATTTCATATGTCCATGCTTCGGAAGTATCACGGTGATCCATCCCACATGTTACATTTTAGCACTGTCCAGTGGGACAAGGACTTGTCCTATGAGGAGGAGCCGGTAGCTATTCTAGACCGGCAGGTTCGTAAGTTGCGATCGAAGTTCGTGTTCAGTGGAGAGGTCAGCCTGCTGAGGCATCAACCTGGGAGTCCGAGTCCGTTATGCGGAGCCGATATCCTCATCTTTTCTCCGACTCAGGTACTTCTTATCTATGTTCGTTCGAGGACGAACGGTTGTTTTAGAGGTGGAAGATGTGATGACCCAAAAGGTCATCACTCGTTTTGAAAGTAAATTCTATGTTCCGAGGCCTTAAAACCTACTTTTTGTTTTACCTCGATTTGCGTGCGCAGTCCGGGCATATTCCGAAAAGCCATTATGTGAAAACCTGTGAAAAATGATGAATTTTGCCTTTAAAATGAATTTAGGGTGACTTCGGTCAACATTTTGGGTAAACGGATCCGGACCCGTGATTTGACGGTCCCGAAGGGTCTGTAGGAAAATATGGGACTTGGGCGTATGCCTTGAATCAAATTCCGAGGTCCCAAGCCCGAGAAATGAATTTTTAAAGAAAATTGTTTTCTGGAATATATATGAGTTTTTGGAAATGAAATATGTTTGAATTTGATGGTATCGGGCCGTATTTTGGTTCCGGAGCCCAGTACAAGTTTGAAATAATAATTTGGTTGAATCTGTAAAATTTGGTAAAGATCGGGATTGGGTTAGTATAAAACGGACTTAAAGTTGAGAAATTGGAATTTTGGGTATTCTTGGATGGTTGTTGATGTTATTTTGATGATTTGATTGCACGAGCAAGTCCGTATGATATTTTTAGGTTGGTGTGCATGTTTGGTTTGGAGCCCCGAGGGCTCGGGTGAGTTTTGGATAGGCCACGAAGTGAAATTTGCACTTAGGAAATTGCTGGTGTGTTGCAGGTCTTCAGGCTCCGCATTTGTGAAGCTTGGCTCGCAAATGCGAGATCGCAAATGCAAATAAAACATCGCAAATACGAAAGAAGGCCTGGGCAGGCCTGATCGCAAATGCGATCATTTGGTCGCAAATGCGGACGACCCTAGTCGCAAAAGCGACGTCTGCCTCGCAAATTCGAACCCTTCAGAAACATGGGGTGGTCGCAAATGCGATAAAATCTTCGCAAATGCGAAGAGAACACTCTTCTGAAGGGTTCGCAATTGCGAACCCTGATCGCAATTGCGACATCTGCGACCTGCAAATACTTAACTTAGCCGAAAATCTTTCATTTTTCAAACCCTTTCAAAACCTAAACACCTTTGGGCGATTTTTCAAAGACAAGTACTCTTCAAAATCGATTGTTAGTCATTTCTAACTCGTTTTTATTGATCATTAACATCTTTTCTCATGATTTCAACTCAAAATCAAAGGTTTTCATGGGGGAAATTGGGTGCTTTAGGTAGAACTTAGGTTATTAAAATTTTGGGGATTTGAACCTCAATTTGAGGTCCGATTTCAAAACAAATTATATGTTTGAGTTCGTGGGTGAATGGGTAATCGGGTTTTGGTTCGAACCTCGGGTTTTGACCATGTGGGCCCGGGGTCGATTTTTGACTTTTTGGGGAAAACTCTAGAAAAATCTATTTTCATGCATTAGAATTGATTCATTTAGCATTTATTGATATAGTTAAGTAACTTGTGGCTAGATACGAGCGAATTGGTGGTGGAATCAAGAGGTAAAGCGGTAGTTGAGGCTTGAATTGTGTTCGTGACATCGAGGTAAGTGTTTGGTCTAACCTTAGCTTGAGGGATTAAGAGTGGTGTCTTATTTGCTATGTGTTAATTATGGAGTACGACGTATAGGCATGGTGACGAGTATCAATACGTCGGTGTCAAGCATGCTCGTGGGTCTAGTGTTGTAATTGTTGTGACTCCGTTGAGATATATTCATGATTAATATGTTGATTGTCATTGTTGGTTCCCTTGCCGTGATGTAATTGTTTGTGATATTGTCTCCCTTGCCGGGATATTATTGTTATGACATTGTCTCCCTTGCCGGGATGTTATTGTTTACGATATTATTTCCCTTGTCAGGATCGTTGTTATTATACTCTTGTTCCCTTGTCGGAATTCTTTTGTGATTGAGGTTGATTTGTAAATGGGAGCGAGTTGCATGGCTGCAACGAGGTATATGAAATGGGAGCGGGTTGCACGGCTGCAACGAGATATATGAAATGGGAGCGGGTTGCACGCCTGCAACGAGACATATAAAATGGGAGCGGGTTGCACGCCTGCAACGAGATATATGAAATTGGAGCGGGTTGCACGCCTACAACGAGATATATGAAATGGGAGCGGGTTGCACGCCTGCAACAAGAAAGAAATGAAAGTGAATATTGTTTTTGTTTTCCTCATTATTGTTGGCAACTAAATTATGGGTTCTTTACATTCCTCTTTGGTATTTTGTCGTTATCCGATACTCCCCGTAGCATGTCTTCCCCTCCCCATCTTTTACTGTGAATATCTGTTTTTATTTTCCGATGTAGATGATTTAACTGCACAGGTTTATTTGGTAGTCTGGTCCTAGCGGTTGTCACTACTTCGCCGAGGTTAGGCTAGGCACTTACCAACACATGGGGTCTGGTCCGTAGCGTTTGGACCGCAGTGAGGGTGTTGTCTTCAATCCATTTAGGCGACCTGAGGTAGTCCTGCAGGCATCCGCAGGTCTTGACGTCTTCTTCTATCTTTCTCTACTGTTTCTTCTATGTATTTCTTAAACAGTTTGTATTTATTTTTCGGACCTTTATTTGTAGTACTCTTAGACAGTCTGTAAAATTGTGACACCAGATCTGGGTAGCTTTTAGTTATGAAATTATGTTGGAAATATTTAAATCGTTACATTTCTTTTCTTCCGCTTATTTAATTCCGTATGATGTTGTTCACCATTGTCGAAGGATTAAAACATGAGAAAAAGGTTATGTAATTGGAACAATTGGCTTGCCTAGCTTCCATTAGTAGGCGCCATCACGACCCCCGAGGGTGGAAAATCCAGGTCGTGACAACTAATGCATGCTGACATTTAAATACAAATCTCACAACACAATCTCATATATCTGATACTGGCCAAGTGTCCAAACTAGTATCAATCTGAGTACCTGCGCTCACGGGTCCCAAAGTAACATGGATTCTTATCATCTGACTCCGGAGTGACGGACCATCTCCAACTATATCCCAGCATCGTGGCGGCATGCAACTCGACTCACCAAAATAAACTAAAATGTATAAATAT
>NW_017676256.1:46900-48716 GCF_001879085.1 Nicotiana attenuata | reverse complement strand
ACCCATGACATTGTTGTAATTGTGACCTTTGTAATCTATTTATAAAATAAAAAAAAAAAAACTGGGCATTAGAATCAGAGAGGCCCTTCGACCGCGGTTCCACCGTTCACCGCGGTCAAAAGGGCTCGAGGAAACTCATTGCCGCGGTTCTACCGCGACCGCGGCAGAACCGCGGCGAATACAGACGCGGCCCAGGTAAGTTTTTTTTTTAATTTTAATTTTTCTCTTTCTTTTTTTAAAAACACACAACCTCCCCCCCATCTAATCCCAAATACATCCGCCCCAACCCCCATCCCTTTCCTTTTTCTCTCTTTTTTTCTCAAAATCCCTTCTTCTTCTTCTTCTTCTTCCCCAAACCTCCATTCTCCACCCTCTTCCTCTCCAACCTCCATTAACACACCCCCATTTTCTCTCCCTCTTCACCTCAAGTAAGTTAATCTTCTCCCTTTCTATTTTTTTCTATTATAAGTAGTGTAATTGTTAGATTAGCAATTTTAGTTAAATCCTAATTAGGATTAGTGTATTAATTTGCATTTTTTTTTATTTTGTTTGCTGTCTTTTATGTTTGCCATTGTTGTAGTTGTTGTAGTTGATGTTGATGAGGTTGTTTGGTGCCAAATTAATTGGGTCTCCATTGTTAATTAATTGTGAAGTTGTTTGGTAGTTTGGAGGCTTAAATTTAGATTTTTGTGGTATAGTATGGATTGGGTCATGTGTTGGCCGAAAATTGTGGCACTAAGTTGTATATTTTTTGGGGTGTTTACGCCAACCTAAGTTGAGATGTTGTAGTTGATGGTGGTTGTTGTTGAGATGTTGTAGTTGATGGTGGTTGTTGTGAAGTTGAGATATTGTTGTTGCTAGTTGTTGTTGTGTAGTTGCTTGTTGGTTTGTTGATAGTTGTTGTAGAGTAGTATTGTTGGTATGGTGATATTTGTTGTAGAATGGTGTTTGATATATGGTGGTGTTGTATGTCATGGGTACCATTATGTTGAATAAATTTTGAACACCCTTTGCCAGTGGGCTATGCAAGAATGTTCAAAGTCTATTTTAATTAATAACAAGTAATATTTTACCTTAATTATACGTAGTATAATTTTTCAGCGAAAGATGGTAAGATGACCACCTTTGGGGCAACATAACTTCGCCCCCACTCAATAGTACAAGTAGGTCCGTCTTTGATAACAGGTTATTTGAATTAGTTTTAGATAATTTATTGCACTTAATATAATTAGTTATCTGTAATTATCTTTTCGATTGTATGAATTTTTTTATTACAAAATTAAAGTCCTACCCATATGTCTATAGATGTTTGACTGAGTTTGGTATGGAGATAGGACCATGCTAGATCTTTTTGGAATGAAAATTGTCAAGAACAGAAGGGACGTAGAAGAAATTTAGCATGTACCTAGAAGATGGCAAAATTTCTTGATGGAAAAGACCTTTCCTAAAATAGCTTTCTTTGGACTTATCAACTCTAATTATACGGTCAAACTTCTCTATAACAATTTCGTTTGTTCCGAATATTTTTGAATGTTATAGCGAAATGCTGTTATATAGAACATATATTATAACATCACATGAAAATTAACTCCAAAAAAACTTAGCTTTTATAGTGAAGTATTGTTATATAGGTGTCAGGGCGGAACTAAGAATTCTAACTAGGGAAATAAAGGAAGAAATTCACGATTACTTAGATTTATATCTGCTAGTTAAAAATAATTTAAAATTAATTAAATTAGTTATTTTTTCATGAGGTTATAATATGACAAAAATATACTAAAATTTAAATGAGCATAAAGACTCACTTTTATTTATT
>NW_017676256.1:40902-46705 GCF_001879085.1 Nicotiana attenuata | reverse complement strand
ACTTTCTTTTAGTTTATTTACTAGTTTTTTTAATGTTAGTATTTTTGTAGTGTCAAGTTTTTTATTTTCTAGGAGCATGGAAAGCAAAGGTATTGGAAGGATACAACAACAAACCAAATATTTGGAACTAAGTGTGAGGTACTCGCACGAAGGACCAAGCTTGGGAGAAGTCTGAGTACCCCATGAACTGCTAGTGCTTCGGCCTTTGGCCTACCAGGGAGTTTCTTTTACCCTCTTGTATGTATGGGTGTGCATTGGGGACAATGCACAATTTTAAGTGTGGGGTGAGGAGATTGTCTGGGTGACTTTTCATGCTACTTTAGTTGTGTTCGTTTAATTAAATAGTTTTTTTTTAAAAGATTGGACTTTTCCTGATGACGGATCTTCTAGACAGTTTTCTTGAGGGAAGTAAGTCTAAAGAAAATACCAAAAAGATTTTTTGTTTTGTTTTAGGTAGTGTAGTAACTCCCCCTTGGTTTTTCTTTGGGCCACGGTTCTTTTCCAAGGGTTTTATTTGAACCGGGTGTAGTTAGTTTTTTTTAAGGAATAAGAGTCATTGTGTTGTGTTTTGAATTGAAGCAATATCTCTTGACTTTGTTATGCCTTGAGAATAGTGAGTACTTTGGTTGTGACGCTTAGGCTCAGTTTTTGACTCTTGTAGAAGTACCTTAAATTGTATGATTTTAACTTTGCTTAACTGCTTTGACTAGAGTGTCTTGATGAATCCAATCCTGAGTGAGTTATGTGCCATGTGTGTGTGAGGTTTAGGTGTTATTCTGTGCAGTGCATTTGATGCCTAGAACTTGCCCCGTGTGTTTGCAAAGCGAAATAGTAGTGTTGTTCAGTCTTGGAAGTGATATAGGCGTTTCCTTGTTGAGCCAGATATGTATATTTTACCCGCTTAATTATTATGTATCATAGTTAACCCCTTTGAGCCTGTAATCCTGTTTCTTTGGCAACCACATTACAAGCCTTACCCATTTGTTTGAATTAACCATCTATTTGAACCATTGTAACCTCTCATGAGCACTTGAATTATTATGACTATGTAAAAGTTAAAGTGTGGGGTGGTTGGTTTGGCTTTTGAGTGGAACCAATGAAATAAGGAGAAAGGTGCACTGATTTGAAAGAGCAAGAGCCACTTTAATTGACAAAGAAAAAAAATAGTTGTATTGCTGTGATAAAATATTCTTTGATAGTGGTGACTCTTGATGTAATTGTGCTTAAATAATTTGGGAGTTGATGTATATTGATGTGAAGGTGGAGTCATGGTTTGACATAAGTGTGGGGTTTTGAATGTTAAAGTATATGTATTAAAGTGCTTAGGGAGGTGTAGTCACTCTTATATCTAAATGTATCCTACCCGTCCCGCAGCCTACATTACAGCCAAATAAAGTCCTACTTGATCCTAGATTGAATGAGCTCGATTAGTAGAGTAGTACACTACGGGCAAGCCTATGGTGCATCTTTGTGGTATATGAATGTTATTTCTGAGAGTGAGTGAATTCTTTCTATCTTTAGTTCCTAAGCGTTCTTAAATTTTATTGTGTGGAACTACTCTCTTTTGTTGTGTGAGGGCACTTGATTCATGAAGGAAATGTAATTTCAGTGACCTCTATGTTAGAGTAAGTGGGTGAGTTGCGAATAATGCGTGGTACTTGTGAGTCAAATCTTGAGGTGAAGATGTTACACTCTTGTGCTTAGTCTATTTTAAATATTCTTGGTATGATGAGTTAGGAGAATTGTTTAAAAAGGTCGTGTCTATATAAAGTGTAGTTTGATTGCTCGAGGACGAGCAATGGTTTAAGTGTGGAGTGTTGATGACAGGCTATAATTGCGTATTTTAGTCGCTTATTACACTCTAATTTACTCCACTTTAATTGAGTTTGAGCTCAAACGATAGTGAATTGCACTTAGTACGTGTTTTATGCCTTGCAGGAAGTGATCCTGAGCTCAAAAGCTAATTTGGAGATAAATTGATCAATTTGGAGCTTTGAAGTCTGAGTAAAAGCCCAATACGTTAAGCCGGGATCGTGTTCGGGGGTCGTGTACCAAGTCTGGATGTTAAAAGAGGACGAAATAAGTTTACTCTGAGAAAATTGCACTGCTGCGCCGCATGGGGCGCCGCAAGGCGCGGCGCAGCAGTGTAAAATGGTGCCTGACTTGAAAATATGAAGCTGCAGCTAAAATGCACTACCGCGCCGCATGGTGCGGCGCAGCCTGCGGCGCGGCTGTTCAGATTTTACAGAGCTAGGTCCTAGTTCGCGCAAGAAAGGGTTTTTTCGTCTGGGCCCGACCCTACTTGGTATAAATACATGTAAAACGCTATTTTGAGAGGTTGGACAGATTTGAGACATAGATTCGACCTAAGGAGGCAAGAACACATTGGGAGCAAGGCGGAGAATTCTTCTACGAGTTTTTCCTTCCTCTTCCTATTTTTCATTGTTGGTTATGACTTTTAGTATTGTAGTTTTACATACTATTATGAATAGCTAATTTGTTATCTAGAGTTTTGATAGAACCTTTTGTAGGATAAATTCTTGTTATTTTTATATAATTGAGCCGTAGTATTTTCTCTATTTGTTCAACTACGTGTTCGTTGTAGTTAATTGACAGGATCCTCAATTAGCTGTGCCTATTTAGTGTGCATAACTCGGGAGAGAGTGCATATTTAGGTAGTTGTTGAATAACATCACTCCCAAAGTATAAGAGGGATCTATAACTGCGGGTTTAAAGGCGGGATTAGGGATAACGAAGCCTTGGGTGCAATCGAAAGTGAGCTATAATAAACAAAGCCAACTAGCGTAACTCAGGAGAGTGCGTCTAGTAAATTGTGGTAATTACTCGGGAGAGAGTTACGACAGTCAGAGCGCTCATGATCGGTAGAGAATACTTAGGCGAATTTATAGAAAACGTAGCGGGAAGGATTCTGACAATTGGGAAAATCATAACTCTAGACCTCCTTAATCTCGATTCCAACCCTTATCCTTGTTAATTGATAGTTTTACGGCTTTCTAGATTTGTTAGTTAATTAGATAAAAATAAATATTATAATCTTTATAATTAGAAAATTGTTTGGACTTGTGTTTCTTAGCGATGTTGAACAACTATAGCTAAGCCTTAGTTCTCTGTGGGATTCGACTCCGGACTTGTAAACCGGATTATATTTGCAACGACCGCTTAGTCCTTTTTATAAGGCATAGTTGGGCGTGATCAGATATCTTTAATTTTAATAGGATGGTAAAAACTAGAAACAAAAATGAAAAGAAAAAACTTAAATTAGTAAGGGATAATTTAAAAAATATAAATTTATGGTGAGGATAGTTTTGTCTTGAATAAATTAATTTTCTACTTCTGCTTCTTGGAAGAAGCTAGAATTTTCTGCTTCTTCCGAAAAGCAGAAAAACTGCTTCTGCTGCTGGCAAAAAGTACTTCTCTGTATTGGCCAAACGATTCAAATTTTTTAAAAAGTACTTTTTGAGGAAAAAAAAGTACTTTTGTCCTCCCAGAAGCTTGACCAAACATGCTCTAAGTTTGCTCATGCTTAGTTTTATGAAGAAATTTTAATGCTAACATATTTAATGAAATTCCTTTTACAAGGTTACCTCTTTTTATCTTTGCTGGTGTAGGGATTTAAATTTTATATTATTAAATTTGAATTCATAAAAAAACTTTATACTAAATTTAAAATTCAAGACAAACTGTCCAAATAAATATTGTACATGGGCTAATATTAATAAATTAATTATTTAAGTTTACATAAATATGGATTTAATTAAAAGTCCAAATCCATTAGGCTAGCCAATTGACTTGAGTTATAAATTATGAACTCACATTATTAAGCCTAATATGCCATCTTCTCCTAAAGCTCAGCTTGGTGCCACTGCCACATATCATATGATGTGGCACACACCAAGTCAAATAGAAGAGCCAAATAGGATTACGTCACAACTCAAAATTACATAGCATGCCTAAACAAATCAAAGACCAATAAAAATGTGGCATGTTTACAATTGATATGTTCCGGCCCGTCAATTATGGCTTTGTCACTTTAATATGATTTGTCAAAAAAGAGTTTGTCCTCAACTCTTCCATCTTACTACTATAAATATAGGTTCTTATAACTCATAAAAGACACTAATTCCATAACAAGAAGCAATAAGGAGCTCGCTGATTGAATGCCACAAATTTCTCTACAAGCTACGAGTATTAAAAGATAGAGATGAAGGTTCAAATCAAGCTTCAAGCCCTTGGGTTAAAACAGATAAAATTCGAGATCAGCTGCAAACCCTCAGATTTACGTCAAGATCAAGCTTCAAGCACCCAAACTAAAATATATAAAATTCAAGATCTCGAATGCTCTTGTGTTCATTTCTTGAAAAAAAGAATTAGAAGAATTATAAAGATTGTAACATTACATTATTCAAAATAAAATACTATACTTATCGAATATTTTCTAGTCTTTGATTATTTTCTTGAAACAAATTTTATTGTGCATAGTTGATTTCATATGACTATCAAATAGCACTCAATCAATACGGTTGATCATTAAGAGCCCGTTAGATCAAGCTGCAAAAAATTTCTTATTTTGAGAAGTGCTTTTTGAAAAAATAATTTGGAGAATACTGGTTTGTGTTTAGTCAATTATTTGAGAAGTACTTTTTGCAATATTTGATAAGTAATTTCTGTTATAAAAGAATTTAATTTTATTTAATTTAAATATAAAATCTAAAGTAAAAATATATATTGTATAAATATTTGAGAAATATAACATATAATTATACCAAATCAATAAAATAACAAGCTACGCGTTTAATCAACTATTATATATGCATGCCCATTAAAAAAGAATCGGAATACTATAAAATTAACTACAAACCGGAGATTGTAGAATAAGTTGGTACGTTGTAAAAGAAAAAAAGCATACCTTGTAAAGAAAGTGCTTAAATCCGATAGTTAGCTTTGTTATTTTTAAAAGGGATAGGAGACGAAAAAAAAAAAAAAAAACAACAACAACGGCGGAAGAAAAAAAGAGAAATCTATTTATAATAGAGATATAGGAGAAGGAGAATAAAACCTTATCATATATGTGTAATGTACTTGCAACTTTTCAAATTCTTTTTCACTTGTCTTGTTTCTGATTTATCTTTTTTGTTATTGAAATAAAATATCAAAGATAAAGAATGAGTTTGATTTTTAAGAAAAAATTTACGACAAATTATTTCAAGCAATACGGTGGAAATAAAAAGAGAAGAAAAGGATGGTAGAAATAGAAAAGATAAATAAATAAATGAGGGATAATTTGGAAAATGTAAATATATGGTAAGAATATTATTATCGTCAAAAATTAATTTCTGTTGCTTTTTGGCAAAAACTAGAATTTATAACTTCTTCCTAAAAGCAGAAATTTAGTTCAAAAGCGCTTTTCTATCTTAGCCAAACAGTTTCCAAAATAATAGTACTTATTTTGGCGAAACAAATACTTTTGGCCTCCCCAAAACTTTGCCATATTGGCACTAACTAGGGAAAGAACATATTTTTTTACTGAAATCCTAGTCTTAGTCCAATTCAATCAAGTCTCTTGAAAATTTGAGCTGAATTATTATTATTATTATTATTATTATTATTATTATTACCCCATCCCATCCATTTTATCCAATGTGGGTAAATATCAAATTATTTTGGCTTTAAATATCACATATATTACGATCCTAAATCACTACTTCCCTCGGGTTAATATATATATATATATATATATATATATATATATATATATATATATATATATATATATATATATATA
>NW_017676256.1:15574-32670 GCF_001879085.1 Nicotiana attenuata | reverse complement strand
AGGGGGAGTGTTATAAATATATTATATTATGGATGTTCATCACTTCCGTTGCAAATAAGCTTACCTGAGAAGTTTATCCATATGCGGGCTTCCGCCGTAAATATGTTTATCTATTTAGTACTCTATTGAAATAAGCCTTCTGAAGAAGCTTATCACTTCGGTACTCCCCGCGGTTATGGATAAACATTACTTTTAGTATAAAGATTATTCCAAATCTGTATATAAGTTTAAGCCAAGCTTAACAACAATAGCCTTGTAGTTAGCTTATCACAGCAGCTACACAACAGCTTGTAGTAGCAGGCTTACACAGCAGCTTGTTAGATAGGGCTTACCACAGCCAGCTTACGTAGCAGCTTTACACAACAGCTTGCAGTAGGCAGCTTAACAGAGGCTTGGTTTCTATATAATAGAAGAGATTTAAGTTCAATTATTGTATATTATTTGAAGTTGAAATAATATCAATTCTCTCTCTTTACTTGTCTTTGAATTTCTTTACTTTAAAGTCTTATTTCTATAAAACTACTTTAGTATTAACAACAATTTTAACCATTCTAGACATTTTTTCTTAAATTCTTCGCGCAATACTCTCCTGAAAAAAACAGAATGAAATTTATTTTCTGGAAGGGTATTTGTCCAAAACATTTATAACCAAAATCAGAGTACATGCTTTAAAAAACAGATTTTCAATTTTTAAAAAACGCAAATAAGGTAAATTATAAATTATATTTTAGAACAAAGTTCAGAAAGAAAACAAGGCTAAAGTAGGTATTGAGAAAACTAAACGTTAATGTGAAGAAGTCCAATTCTAAAAAAGCTAATTCAAACACAAAATATTTTCCAATTCTTCATATTTAGCAAAACGTTTAAAGAGATCAATTTCCAAAATTAAAGAAACTCCAAGCCCACAAACCATCCTCCCTCTAAATACTTAGAATCTTAAGTACGATGATCTATGTTTGACAAAAAGTGTGTGTAACCTTTCAGCTTAAATCATCATTAATGATAAATTAAAGGCTGAATCTTAGTTGAAGATAATATAACTCTAGACTCCAAATATTATGGCAAGCCGGTTAAGATAAATAACGTTAATTCAATGTGTTCTGTACACGATTTAAAATGCTCGTAAATGCCAATAAACATTAAATGTGCGGCAATAAATGTAGATAATGACATGAATATACTTTCTCGTCCGGTTCACATAAGTGGATCCAATTTGCTTTTAGCACACCCATATAGAAAATATAAATTCAATACAAAAATACCTACTATGACTAAACCTACCCTAATTAACATTTAATGTGAGGAGTAAGAACATTATTTTAGCGGATATCGTACATTAGGGTTATTTTGGTAAAAACAATTGAATTCCTTCGTTGATTACTACCTGGATCACTTCATTTTGAAACAAAGATTAAAAAAGCAAATTAGTCATTATTGTTGAACGGAGGAGTAATAAAATAAGGTAATGCTACCACAATGATATTCTAATTATTTGTAAGGTGGTATCGAGATAAGAGGTTTTGATTGCATATGTATGTAGTCGAATAGAAATGATTAGGGGAATTAGGAGTGGTTCTTGTTTCTCTGACAGGGATGTGGAGAAAAGAAGAGAATTAATAATAGGAGAAAAGGTATGATAGGTAAGTGGTGGAATAAAAGTATGCAAAGGTATGTAGTCAAGATGGTGATAGATAGGAAGGTAGGGGTAGAGATAAGAAGAGTATCAGGGCGTGATAACACTGAATAGTGTAATAAGTTCTACTGCAGGTCAACCTTTTACATGGTAGTAGAGTTGTGTTCTACTAGATATAATAGGTGAATAAGTGTGAGGGAGGAGATATAATCTAAAAGTATGGGATAGATACATTTATATAAGTGATATAGATATATAGGCTAGTTTACGTTGACATATGTATGAGTAGGAGAGTGTAACGTAGCATATGGAATTTTTCAAAAACGACGAATAAAAGATGCACGTAATACAGTGGCAATAGATGAGCGAAGTATGTATTGTATCGATGATACTTGAGAGTAGATATAGAACTTTATAATATCTGGTCAACCCTCACTGAATGGTGATATATAGACGAGTTAGAACACGACCCTACATGCAGCGGGTGAGGAGTCGCGTAATAATACACATATAGCAGGAGGATGAGGGAGCTGATATCATAACGAGTGACGCTAGTCGCTAGCGTCGCATATATACCAACTAGCTTTAGTCAGTGTTTCTCGTGTGACTAGCCATGACGAATAAGTGGAATCAAGACATAGAACACGCAAACATCTTGGTCCAGAGAGTCCAGTTAAGAGTTATGGCTCTAGATTGAGAGAGGCTGACGGTAAATGAAATGATGACGGAATTAAGATATAGAGGTGTTATTCTCGAGCGCCGCCCTTGATACACGGGGACGCTTGATTCCCCGCCGGCTTTGGGACAGTTTGGTTGTGGGTTCAGATCGGGTCGGGTCAGGTGGAGGAGACACTTGGCGCCCATTGCCGTCGTGCTTGGTGCGGGCTTACTCAGGGGGGTGCTGTCCTGGCCCCGCCGTGTCTCCTTACGCATCTTTAGTATATTGGAAAGGAGAACCAACTGTGGAGTAATATAGTGTGGGCAAGCATATCATGAGGACATGAGGGACCTTCCTTACGATCAGATAGTCTCAGTGAGACACAAGGGATATACAGAACATGTTGGCCACGAGACCTCGTGATAGAGAGTACGATGATGGTAAAGTTCTGGGCTCGAGCCTCTCTGAGCTTAGAGCAGGCTTTATCCACTCGCACTATAGATAACGTATAGCCACGATGATCATGCTATGACTATCAGATATCAGTCATTCTGGATAAGCACTAGTGCTTGTTAAATACATATGGTGCTATATTCCTTGTTACAATGGCACGGGTTGGAATTCGTCTCGCCGTTCGACAATGACATTGTGTGTTTATCGGTCGATAACCTCGTCGTATCGCGAGACGTATAGACAGAGCAGTAAGGTCTTGGTTTATCTTCTTCTTTGAGTTTGGTACGACCCTTCCCTTGGGTCACCATGTCCACCTCTCGCCATTCATGATGCGTTTCCGGCACTGCTATCCGTTCTCGTTGTGGGCTTCTTCTCCGCGGTGGGTGAGGACTTTATGGCTGAAGAGCTGCGAGTTCTCGACCGCGGGATGGACATAGTTGCGCGACACCCTTTTGTCTCGCACCGCATTTTCCCCAGGCGCTGCTGCTGTCCGCTGCAGGTGATTCCGACTGTCTGGTCTCATATAGCTGCGGCCTTCGATCCACTCTCGCATTCCCCCCCATGTCGGCTTTCCGGACTGGGCCGACCCTCGTGGCGGTTCCTCGACTGGGTATTGGTGCTTCTGTGTCTCCCGTTCTTGATCGGTTCCTCTCCCCTTCGCTTCCGCTAGCGAGGATTTTGCGTGTTTTACCCCGTCTGCCGGCCCCCATCTCTCCTTACTTTGTTCACGCTTTTCTGTGCTGACCATAGTACGGCTGCTTGGGTGGTTGTGAGGTTGACGTTTGTTGAATGCTGCATTTCATATCACCATGTTTTTACTAGAGGTTCTGTACCCTCGGCATTGCAGCCGTCAGAGGGGCTGATACAGTCTCCATGGCACCGGACCGCATCGAACAGTTCTTGCTAGTATTCTTTATCCAGCTGGCACTTGGTCGCGGCCCGCAGGTTTCTGAGGCAGTGGACCCTCATCGTAGTGTGTTTTACTCTCGTGTCTTTTTTTTCCGCGCCCTTTGTTTCCGCTCCATTTGGGGTCTCTTTGTTTTTCCAGCTGCAGACGTGCACCTCCGTGTCCTCGACATTGAGTTGGGTGGCTGCGTGGCTGGGCTTACATGGGCGGCCATTCGTGATTGGGGCTTTTACCACGGGGCTTCACGCACCGCAGGTCCGATCTGGTAAAGTGTTACTTTTTGGCTTTTAGCTCTTTGTCATTTCCGATTTTGGGCTCGTTGATACGCACTCCTTTTGTTATTCTCAGGTCGGCGAGTTTCCCCACGAGCCTCCACGTGGCTGGCATTTTGCGCAGGCTCATCGCCTCCGGCAGGGCTGGCCCTTTCTTTGCCAGTCCGTTCGGCGGCTGTCGTGCCCAGCTCTGTCTACGAGGGATTCCTGCCCCTCACGCCATGTTGCTTGTCCCAGCGGTATGCGACTTCTATTCCCGCTACATCTACGCTCTTGTCGATGCAGTTGTCTCACTGGAGAGGAGTCGCTCCATCGCGCACGGGCGCGGTGACGCGTCAGGCGTCTGTCTCATGGCTGCCGACTCTCTTGCTCCGGACAGTGGTGCCTGTTTACACCACGATGTGTGGGCCGTTGTTATGGCGCATGCCACTTAAGGGACGGAAGTCTCTCAGGGCTGAGGAGGTGCTTGAGGCCGGGCACCTGTACAGGCCGTGAGTGGCGCGTCCCCTCGGGCCGGGGGACTTGGCGCGGTCACTGCGGGGGATGATGGTTTTGGTTCAGACCCATCGCCCCTGACAGATAGCCAGGGCTCTTTGGAGCAGGCCACTCGGCGTGGCGGTCACGGACGGCCGGTCAACCGGCCGTATCTCCCGTGGTTCCGACCTTTTGGCCACTTTGGCCTGTGCAGTCCGTCTTTGGGCCCGCTTGTGTGCATTTCTGACAGCACACTAGTGGTGCAGACCCTGCGGCGCTGCTGACGTTATGTGAGTATATTTGGCATGGCTCTGGGCGCGTCAAGTGCTTTTCATGTTCGGACATTTGATTTCGTCATATGTCTCTGTTTACACTTCTTGACTCTTTTCTTCTGGCATGTCAGCCCTTTATCATGGGGCATTGAGCGTGCCCGGAGGGACGGCGGCGGAGCTCTTCCACGGTGCTTCCACAGTCCAGGAGTACCGTCACACTCAGGCACCGACGCTGGCGCATGTTTTTACCCCCCGGATCGCGAATTTCCGTTGTTCCGCGATGAGCTCACACGCACCACGAGAGTTGGCGAGCGATGACAGGCTACGGAGGGGCCGATGAGCTGATAGAGCCCCTCAGTGCGCTGCAGTGACGGCTCGCGGCCGCTTTACAGGCCCAGGATGACCGAGCTCGAGGTGAGTCCAGGGGTGCTGGCTGGCTCCGATCTTCACAGGCGGTGTGGCACATTTTTACCCTGCTGAACTTGGGTAGCGGGCGGCGCATGTTGTTGCTGCGAGGTGCGTTGCGCGCTCAGGTGAGGAGTTGGTTCGTACTCGCAGACCCCAGTGGCCGTACCACTGCGGGCGCCGGCCTTGGCAGACGCTCTCCGTCTTTCCCGGTCGACGCGCGAGCACGGCGGAGCAGCATCGACCGCTTCATGGTCGGCGCGGTTCGACGAGATCCGCACTTTGGCGGCGAGTTCTTCGGATTGCAATGAGCAGGTCGTTACTTGCCACGCTGAGATATGCACGGACCGTCACACGCGTCTGGTCTTCTATTCTCCACCCTACTCTCGGCGTGCCACCGGGCGTTGTCTGCTTGTGGGTTCACGCCTCCGGCTGCCGCTTGCGTCTCTCGGTCTTTGCACACTCGCCGGGCAGCTTTCGCACGGCGGACCCTTGCGAGTGTCCGTGGCTCAGGCACGTGCGACCTGACCAGCTTGCCGTTATGCTCTTGACTAGCACCTGGTGGGGACGGCGTTGACGATGCTGCGGACACATCTGCTTGCTCCGCATTCTTGGTATCTATGATGGTACTGTTGATGGGGATTGACTGGCGGGCGTCGCACGTCACATTTTCGTTTTTGTTCTGTTTGCTCTTTTTGTGCAGGG
This sequence comes from Nicotiana attenuata, assembly GCF_001879085.1. NCBI lineage: Eukaryota > Viridiplantae > Streptophyta > Magnoliopsida > Solanales > Solanaceae > Nicotiana > Nicotiana attenuata. The sequence continues at coordinate 26,891 of NW_017676256.1, read as the reverse complement.
CGTCTTAAGGCCTTTGTCACGGTTCGTTCATGCAGTTTTTCTATTTTTTTTTTTTTTTTTTTTTTTTTTTTTTTTTTTTGTTTATCTTTTTTTTTCTTTTTTTTTTTTTTTTTTTTTTTTTTTTTTTTTGTTTTTTTTATTGTTTTGGTTTCCATGGCCAGTCCCTCCCCCTTTTTTGCTCACCTGTTTCTTGCTTTCACGCTCTCTCTTTCTTTCTTTTATACTGGACAGTCCTGCTTTTTTTGATGAGCTTGATGTTGACGCGGTCGGCCCATTCGCGCTTTCGCAGGGAGTCCCCTGCACACGGATTCGAGCACGTCGCATACACCTCAATTCGATCCATGGTCGCATGTGAAACATTCGCGCAGGTCACACATGTTACACCGTTCGAGCGGGTTCGCACACTCACATGCTTCGAGCACGGTCACTGTTCCACCGTCACGCGAGGACATGCCACTGTCGCCTTTGGCGCGGTCACATGTGTTAATTCACAGCCAGGTCGCCTGTCCTGATTCGAGCAGGTCGCCTGTAGCACATCTGATGCAGGTCCACTGTGTTATTCGAGCGAGTGCCACATGTACATGCTTGCACACGGTCGCATGTTACGATTCTCGCCACTTCGACTGTCGAACGATTTGAGCGAGTCCATGTGTTAATTCGCGCGAGGGTCGCATGTATGATTCGGCACGGTCGCTGTACACCGCTTCGCAGCGCGGTCACATGTGTACCAATTTGAGCGGGTCACTGTTGTTCCTCGAGCGGGTCGCACCATGTCACACCTGATTGCGCACGGTCGAATGTTCGCGACACTTGACGCCACGGTCGACGTCAGCCCATTCGGCCGCGTCTGTGATCACTTCGCGCAGGTGCACTGTACCTGCTTCGAGAGGTCTGTTCCGTTCCGAGGAGGTAGGCACTGTGTCATGCGATAGCTGATGGGAGTCGCTGCTTTATTTCATTTATAGCTACTCATCTTGGTGGCGCGTCACACCATGCTGTTTTACTTTCACATCCCTTGGAGTATCTTTGGTGGAGAGTACATGCTGCTTATTTCTTCTTGGGCATCTTCATATGTCCTTCGTTTCATCATATATTACGCGCCGTTTTCACTGTTCCTACGTCCCTCCATCGTTGCCTGGACGAGCAGTAGGCTGGGGGCGTGTTATCTTGACCTTCGAGATGTCCCTTTGGTCGCCTCATTACCCCTCTCGCGCACCTTTGGCACTCGGACTACGGGCACGAGTCAACGGCGGACAGGCGTCTACTTTTCCACGTTGCCAGTATTTGAGATGGCGACCGTTCCCACTGTTTTGTCGTCGTTTTTCCTCCATCAGTTTTTACAGTTGACCCGCTCCTTTGTTTTGCTGGCTGCCGTGATCTTCATCATGGCTCCCCTTGGTTCCTACCAGTTTGCCTTCTCTTCGCTATTTGCTCGTTTGTGTTCAGCCTTGAGTCCATATGTCTCGACTTGAGTGGTCGTACTTTGGCTTTTTTGTGTTACGTCACCATTCTGCGTGTTGTTTTGGGGCTCCCATTTTACTCACAGGCCCATGTCCTCTTCGCTCCTTGCTTGTCGAGGTTTGTTTTCTATTTTTCGTCCTTGCTCGGATCCCCACCTTTAGTTGGAGTCTTGCCTAGGTACCCGACTCCCGGTACTCATAGCGTCACAGTCGTAGACTACGTACGCCTGGCGTTTCTCCGTGCTTGTTGTCGCGTGGTGCGATATGCCCCCAGTCCCTTTGGGAGTTCATTTTCGGTCTCAGTCTTGCATTTTCAGTTTTTTTCTTCGATACGTTCAGTCTTGCTCTTGTTGGCGGATTCGGCCTGCAGCGTTACCGCCAGGAGTGTATGGCGTGGAGGTTTTCTCTTCTGTGCCATTTTTTCGCCCGGTGGTCTTACTTTTCGTTGGGGTCCTTGTAGCGCTCTCTTTTCATGGGCATGCCGCCCAAGCATATGATTTTCTCCCATATGGTCAATGTGCATAACTTCCTGTTTTCGCGTATTTTGGGTCAGCACATGCTTTTCCTCACTTTGTGGATGTTCATTTAAAAGATAATGTGCTTACATTTAAAAACCTTACTAGGGAAAACCCCGTGGGAAAAAGATCCTAGTGAAGGAAAAAGAGTACACATATTTAGTAATACGCATTGCTAGGTGTCTCATTAAAAACCTTATAAAGAGAAAAGAGTGCATCGCGTATTTTACTCCCCCTGATGAAAACCTTGTTTCAAATATTCGAGTCTCCGCGTTCCAATCTTGTATACCATCTTCTCAAAATTTGAATTTGTAGAGAATATTATCCACCAATATTTCAGATCGATTTAAATTAATCTCATCAGACCAAGAGCTGTTGCAAGTCATTTCATTGAGTTGTTTGCAACCTGCCTGCATCAGTTGCTTGTAAATAAACTTCAATGGAGTACTAAATGGATAATCTTCTTCAGGAAGATTATCTACAGCGGAGTAATAAATGGACATCCACAAAAATATTTCAAAACACTCCTCCTTGGATGTTCATTATTATGTGCCTCGTTAAAACCTTACTAGGAAAAACCCCGTTGGAAAAAAAATCCTAGTCAAGGAAAAAGAGTACACTAATAATATCATTGCAAGCTGCCTCATTAAAAACCTTACCAGAAAAAACCCAATGGGAAAAAAAACCTGAGCAACGAAAAAAGTGTACAGTGCGGAGACTTGGGTATATCAGGACCAAAGAGTTCATCATCCTCTTCTGGAGGTAAGAATGGATCCTTAATCCGTGTAAGAGAAGAACTATATCTTGCTAGTAAATTAACAGAAAATGCTATGTCAGGCCTTGTAGCATTAGCAAGATACATTAGTGCACTAATTGCACTGAGATAGGGTACTTCGGGACCAAGGAGTTCCTCATCCTCTTCTGGAGGTCGGAGCAAATCCTTTATCCACTTCAAGTGATCGAACAACCATTGGTGTACTCAATGGGTGCGCTTTGTCCATGTAAAAGCGTTTTAAGACACTTTCTGTATAGGCAGATTGATGGATAAAGATCCTGTCTGCTAAATGTTCAATTTGTAGACCAAGACAAAGTTTTGTCTTTCCAAGATCTTTCATCTCAAATTCTTTCTTAAGATATTCAATTGCCTTTTGGAGCTCTTCTGGAGTTCCAACAAGATTTATGTCATCAACATAAACAGCAAGTATAACAAATTCTGATGACATTTTCATTATAAAAACTACATGGACAAATAACATCACTTACATAACCTTCTTTCAGCAAATATTCACTGAGGCGATTATACCACATGCGCCCAGATTCCTTTAAACCGTACAAAGACCTTTGTAATCTGATCGAGTACATTTCTCGAGATTTTGAACTATATGTTTTAGGCATTTTAAATCCTTCAGGGATCTTCATATAGAATTAATCAAATAAGTCATATAAGTTATGACTTACATTTAAATGGCGTGACATCTTCAGGTGTCTGGACTACAGGTCCGATCCTCACTATCTTTTACAATATTGTGCGCTATATTGTATCAAATATACCGTCGACGATCATTTTGTATCGGTTCCTAAGCGACATAACTTGTTGAGATCTCATTACTTTCTTTATTTTCATGTACCTGAACTTCTTCTGGAGTTTCATGAAATGTTATGTCGTGGGCTCTTCTAGAGCTTATTTCCTCCTCATTATGATCATTTTGATCATTAGCTTTTTATCATTTTTCAAGGATTGTTACCTTTGGAACCGATTGGTCTATCACGCTTCATGCGTACAATAAACTCTATCCTTCAGGGACTTTAATTTTAATAGGAGCATTTGTAGCTGAAATATGATATTGAATTTTGGATCAGCAAATGCTTCTGGCATTTGACGTGAATTATCTTCTAAGTGAGGATCATATTGATGATAATTCGATTCATATAGCATATTTTTCAGCTGTTTATTACATCCCCCAAATGTTAGAAACATATATTCCCAATCTGCTTTGGGAAACATATCTTTGTGTATTGTGGTAGAGAAATTAATCATATACCACACATCAAAAGATAGTAAAAATATTTGGTTTCTGATCCTAAACCAATTGTGAGGGGAGGACTTATCATATATTGTTGGTCTGATGCATACAAGTGCTGCTATATGCAATATAGAAAATCTTAGACCAACACATGAATCTTTGTTCTCATAAGCAATGGTTTAGCCATTAGTAGGAGGAATTCAATGCTAAACCAGCTTGGATATAAACCAGCATTAGCAAGATGAACTATCTTGATTTCATAATCTGAAAGTTATGCTCTTAATTGAGAAAAGCAATCTCAAATGCCAAACTGTAGGTTGACAATAAACATACATGTAACCATCTTATATATGCATCTATAAGTGGTTCACATGACAGGTGAATTAGCCCATATTCACCTTTTATATATTTCAGAATCAGGGGTCTTAGTCCCAACTTTAGCTGGTAGAATCAAATTATGAGAACAAGCAGCACAAGAGAATTCTTGAAGAATCTTCTAGTTCTTCAGTATATGCTTCTCTGAATTCTCAAATAGCTCATTTAAAAATATCAAATGAAAACTTGAAGTTTATCATGGCATGCGCTATCTCTTAGTAAATTTCTGGTTTACTATGGCACAAACTTTTGCATTAGTAAACTTCTGATTTACTGTGGCTGCTTTTGTATAAGTAAATTTCTCATTTACTGTAGCTGCTTTTGAATTAGTAAACTTCTGGTTTACTGTGATACATGATATAGCACAAATTGAAGAATAAGGCGGGTAACTTCTCACATACATACCCCCTATGATTGTGGAAATATGAAGATTTTCAATCTTTCAATCATTTGTAGTCTCAGTATGATTGCCATTTGTATTAGTAAACTTCAAGTTTACTACAACATGTGTTTTGACCATAATCATATAATATGAATGACAAATTTGCATATAAGCTCTTCGGGAACCTTCAATTTATTTTCCACAATCAAATATTATTCAGACACTACTTGTATCATGTGTCTTTTAGACAAACAGTTAGCTCTTCAGGAGCTTTGATAAATTTTGTACTATCAAATATTGCTCAGAAACTTCTGGTATCATGAGAGAAAATCATAATCAAATAAATATTATAAAGACAATTCTAAATTTATAAATATAAGAAATTAATAATTTCAGTATTTTTACCACCAACTTTGTGACAAATATCTCCTTCAGGTATAAATGCCATTAATATCTGAATATTTTATATCAAAGCGGTAACCACATAGTCATTATATCCTTCACGGAGAGTTACATGACTTGTTATCCTTCAGGGAACTCGATAACTAACCAGAACATATTAATGTGGTTGTAGTAGAAAGCATTCTACAAGAATACTTTTGCCTTGGAATGCTATTTAATAAAAATTTCCAAGATATTTTACGTACAACGGGTACGTGCGACAATGATCTTTATGCCACAAAAACAAGATTTATATCCTTTGTTATTCTACCTCTTCAGGAGGTGAGTTGTGGTATTTCTTCATTCACTCCAGGGAATGAAAATGTGCTTCAAAAATAACTTTGAATAGCTTATTATTTTGTTTAAGCACAGAAAGACACAATTTCATAATATTTTCTTGCTTCGGGAGAAAATCTCAATTGTGTTACTTCTTCAGGAGTAAATTTAAAATACGAAAAAATGAGTATATATTCTCTCAATCATATTACCTCTTCTGGAGGTGAATTGTAATATATTCATATCAAAAGCGCGTTCATATTTACGATCTTTATTAATATTGTCACATTCACTTCGGGGAATGGATTAATATTTATCAAAAATTCTCATCCTTCAGGAAACAGAAGATAATTATCTGAACGTGCATTAATCACACCAAATCGTGTGATGCTTCAACCTCTTTTAAGATAAATGCTACTTCAGGAGCAAATCGAGGCATGCAAGCTATATAGAGAAATTTTCTCCAGCTTATCTTCAATTGTAACCATTGAAAGTCTAAATTAATACTTCTGGTGGTTATAGGCACATACCACTTCTGGTGGTTAACAAAATTTAGTTACAATGAGATATACAAAATATAACCACTTCTGGTGGTTATATATTTCTTGCAAACTCTGCTGGAGTTTAAGTGGATCTAACAATGTTATCCACTTTATAATCCTTTATTAAGATAATAAGGATGAAAACTAATGCCAAAATAGGTACTGTAAACATAGCATATAACCAAGCAAGCGGTGATAAAGATATTAAACAAAATATAAGCAAAAAGCTCAAATTACTTTACACAAATTTGGCCACTCCAGACGTAAGTGATATCCACATCACTATTGCCACGGAGAAAAGCTCATCACCTCAAGGATATAACCTGCCTTATGATGCTCGGAGTGAACAAGATCTAACCACGGACGTAAGAGTGTCGCCTTACATCAGAGATGAACACTGAAATAGAAATTAAATTTGAAGTAAGTGCTCAAAATGGCAGAGCCTCGTGCTGATAATGTGTTATAAAATAAAGACTTTAAAGTAAAGAAATCAAAGACAAGTATAGAGAGAGAGATTGATATTATTCAACTTCAAACTGATGTACATAATGAACTGAAATCTCTTCTATTTATAGAAGAAAGGAAGTTGCTGTGTAAGCTGCTACTGCAAGCTGCTGTGTAAGCTGCTACTGCAAGCTACTGTGTAAGCTGCTACTGTAAGCTGCTGTGTAAGCTACTACAAGCTGCTGTGTAAGCTGCTACTACAAGTTGCTGTGTAAGCTGCTACAAGCTGCTGTGCAAGCTGCTGTGTAAGCTACTACAAGCTGTTGTGTAAGCTGCTACTATACCAGATGTGGATAATCTTATACTAAAAGTAATGTTTATCCATAACCGGGTACCGAAGTGATAAGCTTCTTCAGGAGACTTATTTCCAATAGAGTACTAAATTGATAAACATATTTACGGCGGAGCCCCATATGGATAAACTTCTTCAGGAAGCTTATTTACAACGGAGTATGAACATCCATAATATAATATATTTATAACAAGTATTGTATTCACAGGGGTTATAGTTTATATTTTTAAATAATGAGGGGATTACATAGTTCAAACTTCAAACTAGATTCACTTAAAGGGAAAAGGTGGGACCGTTAGGCGTACTTTGCCCGTCTATCCAACTCATTATGTGGTTAGTTGATTCTCCTACGAATGCACGTGCATTGTCATTTTGTCTCAAACGATTATTTTTATTTTTATTTTCTCATCAAGTGTTCGATATTAGTCGATTCTAACTTATAGAATTAACTTTTTTCTTAAAGGTTGAATTCAAAATCTCTAAGTTAGAATAAAGAGATATGTATTACTTCACCATAATATTTTATGATCGCATTTACTGTTTCTGTTTTTTTGTATTGGTTACTAACCAACACCAACTGAACAAATTATTCATATTTTCAACACATTTACCCAATTTTTCACCCATTACCACTATTACCCATCATGACCTAATCCAACATTTTATCTGATTCGACCGTGATCCACATTTAATCTCACAACTTGTTTCCAGTTGACTATAGTAAATGCTACAAAATTTGCCTTCGTTTTTTTACTCTCTAATTGTTGGTCAAAATCAAATGTTGTCTCGCCGTTAAAATTGTCTTGTGATATTATTTAAACCACATATTATTTGTTTGATGACTTACACAATATTGGTGTATTCGTCCTACAGTGATTTAAAAGCTTTCAAAGGTTTTGGTGCTTTCTTGGGGATTATGTTGAACTAGCTTATTAGATTGTTTTATAATTTGAAAGTCAAAGAAGTAGGTATCGAGTACAGTGATATGTTGTCCTCTGTAATTTAAATAATTACAATATGTAAGTTTCAAAAGATTCGTACCAGTGAAGACTAACAGAATCTCTACCATATCACCGCCAAAATATGCAGTAGGGTAGTTAAGATCATTTCACCTTTAATCAGACGTTTCGTGTTTGAGTTCTGAAATTTTTTTAGAAAAAAAAGTTCAATAAAAAAAGTTTTTCCATTTAATAATCTTTAGCAACATAAATATGAATTAATCAAAAACTTAATACGATTAGCAAATACCGAATGAGAAACCAAAATAAAATCACTATCATAGCTGGTTTCAAAATAGATGTCACTTACAAGAGAAAAGATAGGACCATATACCCAACTCCCATGTGGTTAATTGATTCAGCTGCAAGCACATGAATTGTCACGACAAGTTTCATTTTTTTTGAGTCACGACTAGTTTCATTTTTTTTTTTTTTATTGGAGTCACCCCTTATCCATTAAAGAGGAAAATATGGTTCGGCTCACGTGTTAGATATTCCATAAGCATCATGGACGTTCTCTTGAATAGTTTATTTTGAATTTTAAATTTTAGTGAATGAAAAAGAGTCTTGTCTTTTACTTTTTTAATGTTTATTTTGATATACTGGAAAAGTATATAAAGTTATTAAGTTTTGAGAAATTTTTCCAATAAGATATTTTTTAACTTTTAAATATTTATCTCTTTTTAGGTTAGTACTTAGAGAAAAAATATAAAATTTATATTTTAAAAAATGATCGGTCAGCCCGTGCCCCGTGGGGGCCAATAGCTTACATAAAACTGGGGTGGGCTAATCATTATAAGACCTATCAAAATGGTGGGCTTGCACGGCCCAACCCCTCAATTGATAAAGCCCATGTAAGCTGGACTGGGCTAACCCAGCCCGGCCCATATTCACAGCCCTGCTATTATTGTTTAATTTTCTGGGTGATATCAGTTACCAAGTGGCGTGGCAAAATGCTCGACTCTACCAACCAATTGCAACGTAGATACTAAAAAAATAAAGATAAACAATTTGATTGTTATAAATAAAGAAAGAAAGGGAAAATGGCAGATAATAGTATAATACTTTCAAATGAACCGTGAAAAAAATCTCGCCTTAGATTGCAAGCTGGCTTGAGAATACCTCTAGTAATTAAACTTTAAAATAGAAGAGGAAAAACCTGTGAAATCCTAAATTCTTTTCGAATCACAACAAATTAAAAAACAAAACGTCTTGCTGCAGCTATTCTTTTTTTGATCCCATTAATATAATCTCCTACAGTTTTTATTATCGAGACATCTTTTTTTCATTGTTCCATAAGAAAAGTGAAAGAAAAAAAATTGAACAAGGAGACTGGATAAGCTTATTTGCAGTCAACAAGAGAAATGATGGAGAAAGTACAAAGAGACGATGAAAAGATTGATGCCCACTTCATTAATTCAATTTCATAAACATTTAATTAGGAAGATAATTCTGATTAAGTGTTGGTCGTTTCCGCACTAGTAGTTGGGAAAGATTAGGAAATGAGATTGTCATACTTGTCCTTATATTTCTTTCTTTTCTAGAAATTAAACCAAACATGTGCATATTCCATTCAGGCTAGTTGTACATTGGATTAGCCTGAGGCCTGAAGGTGTTGTCTAGTTATATTAGGGTCACCACTCACCAATTACTATTCAGCCTTTATTATGATAATAATAAGTCGGATTTTAGTTTGGATTGATATTCGTCTAGAGCTTAATATACTCTATTCTCGTATTAGGCATGACGCAAGATAACAGTTCTATCATCGAGTAATTTTATTTTGTGTCTCACACAACTTACACTCACATATTTGTGAACTCATATTTTACACATCTGGGTCCACAAAATTCTGGGACCCACACAGTTGTGAGACAAAAAAGAGGCCTCACACAACTAGTGTAAGTTGTGTAAGGCACAAAATAAAAATTTTCCATTGTAGAAAGTATGTAATCACTCACTCAATGATTTTGAATATCAACTCGTGTATTAGACATCGAATGAGAAAAAAAAAAAAAAATATATATATATATATATATATATAATATATATATATATATATATATATTATATATATATAATATATATATTAACCCGAGGGAAGTAGTGATTAGGATCGTAATATATGTGATATTTAACCCAAAATAATTTGATATTTACCCACATTGGATAAAATGGATGGGATGGGGTAATAAATAATAATATAATAATAATAATAATAATAATTCAGCTAATTTTCAAGAGACTTGATTGAATTGGACTAAGACTAGGATTTCAGTAAAAAAATATGTTCTTTCCCTAGTTAGTGCCAATATGGCAAAGTTTTGGGGAGGCCAAAAGTATTTGTTTCGCCAAAATAAGTACTATTATTTTGGAAACTGTTTGGCTAAGATAGAAAAGCGCTTTTGAACTAAATTTCTGCTTTTAGGAAGAAGTTATAAATTCTAGTTTTTGCCAAAAAGCAAAACAGAAATTAATTTTTGACGATAATAATATTTTACCATATATTTACATTTCCAAATTATCCCTCATTTATTTATTTATTTTTTCTATTCTACCATCCTTTTTCTCTCTTTTTTTTCCACCGTATTGCTTGAAAATAATTTGTCGTAAATTTTTCTTAAAAATCAAAACTCATTCTTTATCTTTGATATTTTATTTCAATAACAAAAAGATAAATCAGAAACAAGACAAGTGAAAAAAGAAATTTGAAAAGTTGCAAGTACATTACACATATATGATAAGGTTTTATTCTCCTTCTCCTATATCTCTATTATAAATAGATTTCTCTTTTTTTCTTCCGCCGTTGTGTTGTTTTTTTTTTTTTTTTTTTGTCGTCTCCTATCCCTTTTAAAAAATAACAAAGCTAACTATCGATTTAAGCACTTTCTTTACAAGGTATGCTTTTTTTCTTTTACAACGTACCAACTTATTCTACAATCTCCGGTTTGTAGTTAATTTTATAGTATTCCGATTTCTTTTTTAATGGGCATGCATATAATATATAGTTGATTAAACGCGTAGCTTGTTATTTTATTGATTTGGTATAATATATATGTTATATTTCTCAAATATTTATACAATATATATTTTTACTTTAGATTTTATATTTAAATTAAATAAAATTAAATTCTTTTATAACAGAGAAATTACTTATCAAATATTGCAAAAGTACTTCTCAATATAATTGACTAAACACAAACCAGTATTCCTCCAAAATTATTTTTTCAAAAGCACTTCTCAAAAATAAGAAATTTTTGCAGCTTGATCTAACGGGCTCTTAATGATCAACCGTATTGATTGATGTGCTATTTGATAGTCATATGAAAATCAACTATGCAACATAAAATTTGTTTCAAGAAAATAATCAAAGACTAGAAAATATTCGATAAGTATAGTATTTTATTTTGAAATAATGTAATGTTACAATCTTTATAATTCTTCTAATTCTTTTTTTCAAGAAATGAACACAAGAGCATTCGAGATCTTGAATTTTATATATTTTAGT
>NW_017676256.1:7848-14669 GCF_001879085.1 Nicotiana attenuata | reverse complement strand
CGGACGTTGCAAATATAACCCGAGTATTACGCCCAGGGTCGAATCCACAGAGAGTTAACCTATCAACTGCTATCTTCAGACCCACTAAGTCTTCAGAACCAGCTTCCCAAATTTTCGAATCTCAGTTGAGTGTTCTTTAATAACTAGCTTGCAAATAACTAAATGGCTGTAACTAAGTAAAAATAAAGGTTGTAAACAATTATGAGAAAAAGCTAAGGCAATGATTTCCCCTATTGATGGAATCCCTTCTGTTTATGCTCATAAAAATTTACCCACACATCTCTATCAATCATGAATGCTAATCTTACCGTAAACCTCTACCCGAATAATCACAGTAATTTACTATTGCACTCTCCCGAGATACACTAGCTTACTTTATTTAGCACAATTCAATTTAGATTGCACCCAAGGCTTCGTTATTCCTAATCTCGCCTTTAAACCCGCAATTATAGATTCCTCTAATAATCTAAGAGTGGTGTTGTTCAACAATACCCTAAATATGCACTCTTTTCCAAGTTATGCACACTAAATAGGCACAACTAATTGAGGATCCTCTCAATTAACTACAACGAACACGAAGTTGAACAAATAAAGATTAAACGAGCAATTTGTATTCACATAAACAAGAAGTTCATCACCCAATAGGTTCCATCAACGCCTTAGACAAGGAATTTAGCTACTCATGACTATGGGAACATAAACTAAGCTTGAATTCATCATAAAATCAAAAGAAAAGAAGAAAGATGTTTAGAGTACTTTCTCACAATTGTTTTTCTTGCTAAGAAACCTAAAAAAATCAATACATGCCTCTCTTGGGCGAAGTCTAATGTTTTAAATAGGGTTTAGGTCTAAAAATCCCGTAATTGACACTTTGGTCCCAGAAGTTTCTGCGCCTGCCGCGGTTCTGCCGCGGTCGCGGTAGAACCGCGGCCAAACACCCTCGCGGAATCTCTGAACTTCTGCAGCTGATTCCCACCGCGGTTCTGCCGCGGTCGCGGTGGAACCGCGGTGGATCCAGTTCTCTGAATCTTCGGCCTGTTTTTGCACGGGTCACTTAGGAAATTTCACAGTTGGCCTCTTTTTCATCACTTTTGACTCCAAAACTGCTCCTTAGCCTCTTTATACATATATCACCTACAAATCATGAAAAGCACTAATAAGAGCATTTTGTCATCACTTTTAGCATTAAAATTACACAAGAAGGTGATTATTTAAGGTGTGATTATAGACAAATTCATCAACACCCCACACTTAAATCTTTGCTCGTCCTCGAGCAACTAAACCACACTTCTTGGCCTAACTGCTCAATGCCTTGCCCCAATTTATGTCACACCTGCTATTATCAATGATCGACCCAAGCAGTGCACAATCGTATCTCAAATGCAGACTCTCATACCAGGCACACTTGTGCTCACTCTAATTACTCTAACAGAAGTGAAGACTCACTTTTTCTTCCTGAGTCACATGCCCTCACATAAACAAAATCTAAGAGAAGTTCCACACACATAAAATTCAACAATAAGGAACCATATATGGAAAGAATTCACTCACTCTCAGCAAAGAGCATTCACATGCCACACAGACACACCATAAGCTTGCCCCTAGTGTAATACTCCACTAATCGAGCCATTCAGTCCAAGATCAAGAGGTCTTTATAGGTTGTAATGTAGGCTAAGGGACAGGTAGGATATATTTGGATATAGTGACTAACCTCCCTAAGCACTTTTAATACACACTTTTTTTATTTTTTTATTTTACCTTTATGCTCAACCCAATCATTACTCCACATTTTGTTTCACTTGTGACCCCCACTTTTCGTTAGGTACAACTGGCTGCTTCTTCTCTTTTTTTTTCTTTTTCTTTTCTCTTCTTTTTTTTTCTTTTTCATATTTACTGTACACTACCAGTTCACCAACCAGAACCTTCATTCTTGATTCCCCTTTTTTCACTAACTCTCTCCCACCCCACACTTTGACTTTTGTATATTCTTTAGTGATTCAAGTGCTTCTACGCGGTAAAGGTTCAAACAATTAGCTTATTCAAACACAGCGATTTAGATCATTATAGGGTCATCAAAGAACAGGCTTCAGGATCAAAGGGGTTAACTATGGTAATATGCACAGGTGGATTCTCAAGTATAAAGGGTTGCACAAAGAAATGCCTCAATCATCTCTAAAACCAAATGACTTCTATTTCGCTTTGCAAACACACAGGGCAAGTTCTAGGTATTATATGCAAACATAGGATGCAAGTAACAACTCACACACACTTAGCATGTAACTCATTCCGAATCAGTTCATCAACACAATCATACGAGTGTTCAAGCAAGACAAGATGTGCAAAATTAAGGCATATATTATGAGTCCACAAACAAGCTTAGATCTTACACCCTTAGTTCGTTTTCTTTGCAAGTGTGCACATTTGGGGTTACATTCTGACCTTCACCCATTTAATCCTAAAACTATAAAAGAAAAATCTACCTAACCCGGTTCAAGAAAAACCCTTGGAAAAGAACCGTGGTCACAAGAAAAACCAAGGGGAGGTACTACACTACCTAAAAGAAGAAAATAAAATAAAAAAAATTCTACATGGACTACTTCCCTCAAGAGTACTGTCCACATAGTCCGTCATCAGGAAGAGTCCTCTACAAGTTTTTTTTGTTTTGTTTTATATATATATATCTGACTTTGACCCTCAAGAGACCCGTCAACAAGTGTCCGTCGTTGGGCCAAGTCAGCTACTCCTAATATAACTTACTCACATATGTACACCACATCTACTGCTACCACACAACAACAGCTATATACAATTTAATACACATTTAGAGCAAGTCTCCCACCCCACACTTAAAATCATGGCATGTCCCCATGTCATATCAACACAGTAAAGAACAGAAGAGTGAGAAGACTTCCCTGAGACTCAATCCGAGTCGGAGACGGTGCTGGGGTCTACATGGCAAGCTCTCCCCAACGCGCGTAGCCAAGCCATAAACCGGCTCTCAGATCTAGCCTGCCTCTGTGACATGGCATCCATCCGTGTGTGTAGTCCATCCACCGAGGTACGGAGATCCGCGACCTCTTCCTCCAAGGAGCGCAGCATAGGCCGGGAGGACTGTGAGCGTGATAGATCTGCTCCAGACTGGGGGCGCCGAGAGGGCCCGGCACTATCAACAGATCTCCTGGACGGTGCAACAGGGACCGGATCATCCTCCTCATCATCAAATCTCAATTGTAGTGCGGGTACCCCTGCCCACTCTGATGGTAGAAGCTTTGAAAGCTGCTTTGGGAGGCAAATCTCCATCACCAGGGTTGGTAGGGGTGTTTCTCATCAAGCACAATGCGGTCACCAAGGAAGGGAAATAGAATCCCTTTGTGAGCAGCGGGCCTCGTAAGACCATTTCATCTCCAATTACCCGTGCCGCATCAAAATCTTTCCCTGTCACAAAGCACCAAGTCAACAGTGCCCTATTGAAGTTCACGTCCGTGGTATTGCTAGAAGGCAGGAACCTGCTACAGATAACAGTCAACCAACACTTGGCCAGGTGAGTGAATGAGTTAGAGTTGAGGGTTATTTGGTCACGTATCCATATGGGCTGCCCCCCTGTGCAAAGTACATCCGTCATGACCTCCCATGTCACCCCGGGCCTGTCATGGTAATAATCGACATCACTGGTGAACGGAGGCAGCCGCAACACCCGGCGAATTGTTTGAATTTGAGCACTGACCACCATACCCCGAACAATCACCTCCCTACCCAAGTTCAATGGGCAATTGGCATAAAATTCACGAACCAGCATCTTGTTAACTGGTGCAGGGTCAGCAAATAAGAACTCCATTTCTCGCCTCCGTATCTCTTCATACATCTCCACTTTTTTGGCTCGGAGGGCTGCCTGATCAATCGGGATTTCAGGGATAAAAGTTTTGGTAGCCTTGGCGTTGAAATCATCCTCTGCCAGTTCCGATTGGAATATGGACTCATCGTACGCAGGTCGGTGGGATGTGCCACCAGAGCGCCTGTGCCTTTTGGGAGCCATTGGACCTGCAAATAATCAAACAAACCATCACATATGTCCTAGCTAGTGCCAATAAGGTGGTTACTCAGACTTCACCACCCAATGACACCAAAAATAGCTCCTGGCTTCACTCATAACAACCCCCACAATAGCTCCATAATTTTCGTACCACGTCCGGTATAATATACCCCACACTTAATCCATTTAATGGTACCCATGACATACAACACCACCATATAACAACCACCATTCTACAACAACTAACACCATACCAACAATACTACACTACAATAACTATCAACGAACGACCAAGCAACTACACAACAACAACTAGCAACAACAATATCTCAACTACACAACAACCATAATCAACTACAATATTTCGACAACAGCCACCATCAACTACAACATCTCAACTTAGGTTGGCGGAAACACCCCAAAAAAATGTACAACTTAGTGCCACAATTTTCCGCCAACACATGACCCAATCCATACTATACCACAAAAATCTAATTTTAGGCCTCCAAACCACCAAACAACTTCATATTTAATTAACAATGGAGACCCAATTAATTTGGCACCGAACAACCTCACCAACATCAACTACAACAACTACAACAATGGCAAACATAAAAGAAAGTAAACAAAATAATAAAAAAATGCAAATTACTACACTAATCCTAACTAGGTTTTTTAACTAAAATTGCTAATCTAACAATTACACTACTTATAAGAGAAAGAAATAAAGAGGGAGAAGATTAACTTACTTGAGGTGAAGAGGGAGAGAAAATGGGGGTGTGATAATGGAGGTTGGAGAGGAAGAGTGTGGATAATGGAGGTATGGGGAAGAAGAAGAAGAATGGATTTTTGAGAAAAAGAGAGAGAAAAAAGAATGGCATGGGGGTTGGGGCGGATGAGTTTGGGTGTAGATAAGGGGGGGGGGGGGTTTGTGGTTTTGTTAAAAAAAAGAAAGAAGAAAAAGAAAAAAAATTAAAATAAAAAAAAACTTACCTGGGCCGCTTCTGTATTCGCCGCGGTTCTGCCGCGGTCGCGGTGGAACCACGGCAATGAGTTTCCGCGAGCCCTTTTGACCGCGGTTTCACCGCGGTCGCGGTGGAACCGCGGTAGAAAGGCCTCTCTGATTCTAACGCCCAGTTTTTTTTTTTTTTTTTTAATAGATTACAAAGGTCACAATTACAACAATGTCATGGGTTGCCTCCCACGCAGCGCCTGATTTAACGTCGCGGCACGACTCATGTGAGCGAAATTAAGGTTCGCTCGACCTCTGGGGTTCGTTCAAATGCAGCTTGGTCATCTCCTTAGGCTCGTTCATGCCCATATACAATTTCAACCGCTGACCATTGACTCTAAATGTACGAGAGTCATCTTCAGTAGAAACTTCCACAGCTCCGGAAGGAAACACTTCAACCACGCGAAATGGTCCAGACCACCTTGACTTTAGCTTACCTGGGAATAACCGCAGTCTTGAGTTGTAAAGCAGTACCCTGTCCCCAGGTTTGAAATTTCGTCCAATGATGTTCTGATCGTGAAGCCTTTTCATTCTCTCTTTATATAGCCTTGTGCTCTCAAAAGCCAGATACCGGAACTCCTCTAGCTCATGTAATTCCGTGACTCTCGACGTGCCCGCAGCTTCCAAATCTAAATTCAGCTGTTTCAGTGCCCACCATGCTTTATGTTCCAGTTCTACAGGTAGGTGACAGGCCTTCCCAAACACCAACTTATATGGTGACATACCATTTGGTGTCTTGAATGCTGTCCTGTAAGCCCATAGCGCATCGTCCAGCTTTCTTGACCTGTCAGTTCTTGTAGCATTTACAGTTTTTGTCAATACGCTCTTGATCTCTCTGTTGGACACCTCAACCTGTCCACTGGTCTGTGGGTGGTACGGAGTAGCCACCTTGTGGCGCACATCATATTTAGCTAACAACTTCTCGAAGGCCCGGTTGCAGAAATGAGTTCCTCCATCGCTAATAATTACACGCGGTGTCCCAAAGCGGGTGAATATGTTCTTCTTTAGAAACCCGACTACCACCTTAGCATCATTGGTAGGTAATGCAGCAGCTTCCACCCACTTAGACACGTAATCTACAGCAACAATGATGTATTTATTGCCATAGGAGCTGACGAAGGGACCCATGAAATCTATCCCCCAAACATCAAACACTTCCACTTCTTGAACTGGGTTCATGGGCATCTCGTGACGCCGGGAAATGTTCCCGGTGCGTTGACATTCATTACAGCTCTTGACCCATAAGTGAGCATCTTTAAATACCGTTGGCCAGAAAAATTCGGCCTCTAGCACCTTAGCTGCAGTCCTGATGCCTCCAAAGTGACCACCATACGCCGAAGCGTGACAAGCCTGCAAGATAGAAGATTGTTCGATCTCGGGGACGCATCTCCGGATCATGTTATCAAGGCATATTCTAAACAAGTAGGGCTCATCCCAGTAATACCATTGGCTTTCGCGAAAGAATCTCTTCCTCTGGACCGATGACAGGTCGTGAGGAACAATACCACTGGCCAGGTAATTAGCATAGTCTGCATACCAAGGCGCTTCCTGATGAGTGGTAACGAGCAGCTGCTCATCTGGAAAGGTTTCCAGAATTTCCTCCACTTCTACTACATTTTCAGCTCCTTCAAGTCGTGATAGGTGATCAGCGACTTGATTTTCAGTGCCCTTACGGTCACGAATTTCAAGAATCGAACTCTTGCAGTAGCAACACCCAACGAATCAGGCGTGGCTTAGAGTCCTTCTTTTCTATTAAGTACCTAAGAGCTGCATGGTCAG
>NW_017676256.1:0-1117 GCF_001879085.1 Nicotiana attenuata | reverse complement strand
ATCTAATCAACCTCGATTTTGCATGCAGATAAACTAAAGCAGACTTTCATTTGTTATATATGAGGCGAAACTGCTACTTGGATTGTGCAATTAGTAAAAACAAAAAGAAACAATAATAATATAAATTTTCTATAGTCATGGCAAAACGACTAAAAATAAACCTTAGCTACTCGGCATCCTGATCACGTACAAAGTAAAGTTATTTCATATTAGAAGAAAAGTCTATTAGATAACTGAGTTAGCTAATCTTTACGTGCAAGATTTCACCTTCAAATGATATTAGAACTTAAGTCTAAGAATGCATATGTAAATCTCTTGAAATTATAGGTAAAATTATAATTTCCTATATAAGTTGGACATATTCTTCTAAGTATATGTACTATGAGATCAAACCAATAGAGTCATCTCAATATGACTAAAAAGTAGTAAATATAGAGTGAGTTCAAACCTCTAAAGAAAAAAAGGCTCCAAAGCAGCTAAAACAAATCGCATAAAGAAGACCTAAAAGAAAAAAAATTATTGCATGAATATCTTAATATATATTTACATAATCACATACTCGATCAAAGCGAATACATGTCAATCCAATAACCGTCATATTAGCAATACTTTTAGTAGTAGATCCACATTCCTCATTATTAAGTGGAAATAGGTCTAAAATCTTAATGACCATTACGTTTGTTTGTGGCCAAGACAAGTGATTTTGTACAAGAAAATAGCAGTTTGTTTCTTTAGCATCTGTCATGGCAAAAGCTGGTGAACAAAAGAAAATAAAACTTACTATATTCTTTCTTCCAAGCTTGAAAATTAGTTCAATTGGTAGTGACTAAAATATTAAAACTAATACAAGTTCGGTGTAGACAATGAAAGAATGAGAGAAGAGACATGTCAAAATGGTTAACACAAATCTTGAAGTTGGTGAAATATTTCAACTCCCACAACCTATACCAAAGTTTTAATGGAATTTAAGTATCACCAAATTTGAGCTGGTCCTAATATGATGTATCTACTTTATTGTTTTCAAAAGGGTAATTTACTATTTTGTATTCTATTTTAATTGAAACTATTCACTTGTATAGGAACTCTTGTAGGAATTAGATTGAGTTAAAAGGGTAAA
>NW_017676255.1:27026-48718 GCF_001879085.1 Nicotiana attenuata | reverse complement strand
TAACATATAAAATTATAAAACTAACATGTAATTAATGTTGTTTAATTTACAGTAGACGACATGGAGGTGTCGCCTATTCATCCCGGACCTTCCAGCGATGGCTACTGTCTTTACAGGGCGATCATAGGTTCGCCCACATATGGGAGGGAGAGTTACTGACCCAGACTCTCCACGTCAGGAGAGTGGACGACATGTGGGACTTTCTGCATGAGAGAGTACTCCATGAACGTGTAGTCACACGCCTGCGGGAGACGGGTTCTACAGGATTTTGGAGATCGGGCGGCTACAACTCGATTGGTCTTTGGTCACGGCCCTGATAGAGCGGTGGCGACCGGAGACGCACACATTCCACCTGCCCATTGGTGAGGCCACCATCACACTGCAGGACGTGAAGGTTTTATATGGGTTGCCCGTTGATGGACACCCCGTTGCTCTGCCACCTGGCATGAGAGAGATGACACGTGTGCAGTACCTGGACATGCTGCAGCGGCTCACTGCTTTCCGGCCAGAGGATGAGAATGTACTGGCTGGGACCGGTCGTTTTCCGTTGACGACTATTCGACAGTGGTTGGATGCATTGTGTCCTGACATCGATGTCGATATACCGGATTATCATATTGACAGGTATACAAGGTTGCTGCTACTCCTTATGTTTGGAGGGGTCTTGTTCCCGAACACTTCGGGGAACCTAGTCAGCTTGAGATTTCTTCATCATCTTGAGCGGCTAAATGATTTACCCTAGTACAACTGGGGCGCTGCTGTTCTTGGCTACTTGTACAGGTAGATGTTCCGGGCGAGCATGGGCACCCAGCGTGACGTTGCTGGATTTTTGCCGCTACTACAGGTAATAACATATTCGAATACCCTATTCATTTTAACATATCTAGTAAAAATATATCTTAAATTTTACGTCAACTTTTTATGTTAGGTTTGGGCATG
This sequence comes from Nicotiana attenuata, assembly GCF_001879085.1. NCBI lineage: Eukaryota > Viridiplantae > Streptophyta > Magnoliopsida > Solanales > Solanaceae > Nicotiana > Nicotiana attenuata. The sequence continues at coordinate 47,779 of NW_017676255.1, read as the reverse complement.
AGAGCGATTCCTGCAGTTGCATCCACCTCTACCACCAGTAGATCCGGATATACCATCTCCGTTGCTCCCGTTAGCTAGGAGGTGGGTTCTCCGGCGGGGATATATACGCGAGTACGAGGCTCGGCATAATCTCTGCTTGTTGAGGGATATATTGGATTTGCTGGATGGCGCACAGGTAAACTAAGTTTACTTGTCATAGCTGCAAACAAAAGTTGCGTATACTGACGTTTTCTGTTCTTACTTAATAGTTCATCTGGACGCCATACAACGACGAGTTGATAGCTGGCTTGCCCTGTTATTGCTCGGTCGAACGACTTATGTGGGGCTTTTTCCATCCCGTTGTTCTGCCTTGATATTGTGGAGCATCATGCCACCGAGCAGGTACTTCGCCAGTTTGGCCGTTTGCAGCTCGTACCGACGCCGCCCACCTGGGAGACCACACATTATCAGCGGGATGATCGTACTAGGGTGGACGATGCATTTTTGGCATGGCTACGGGACCGGATATTTACATGGGACCGACGATCTGACCTGATTCCGTCCCCCCTCACCAAGTCAGTTAGATACTGAGCTTGATTACATGGGCTGGTACCGTGGTGTTACCCGACTTATCGTTGGGAATCCCATTCATCGAGCTGGCGGTCGGTACGTTCCATACGTCGGGAGGCACGAGGCACTAGTATGTTATTTGATATTCTTACTTATAATTGTGATCTAGCATTCCGTAATTTATATTTTACATGTTGTGCAGGCTATTGGCCTACATTTAGTCCACCAGTTGGGGCTGCAGATGCAGCAGCATGCTGGCGATTCTGTGGTCGCTTTGCAGGAGTATGAACGGTAGGTTACAGAGTTGGCTGCCCGGACACTACATCGAGCCAGAGAGGACGAGCGCTTAGAGCACGTCCCTGCTTATGTGGTACCAGAGCACTACCATCGAGGTACGCCTATCCCACGAGCTAGGGGACAATGAGGCAGGGGTTCCCCACGAGGCAGGGCTGTCCCACGGGGTCGTGGGGGCCGGCGAGGAGGTGGTCCCTAGCAAGGGGGCGTTGTGGCTCCTGTTCAGGCACCTGATGATGATGTTGGAGCTGATCTCCCGGGTGACCTCCATCAACCAGACGAGCATCCCAGCAGCATGCCATCGTACAGCCTTCACCTGGCGTTCACTCCAGCCGCATCGCAGGTGATCCCGTTAGATCCATTGTTGATCATGGGCACGAGCATCACCGGACATGATTGGGAGCAGATGTTTTCAGGCCCATCGACCGCTGCTGAGGATCGGCCGACCCGAGATGTGGATGGTGGGCGCTGACTGAGTTATGGCTCCTCGTCGACGGGTGGTGTGGATCTTTCACAGGAGCAGGTATGTTTGTATTACTATTAAATTTAAATATGTTTTATCTCATTGATTCCCAATAAATAACTTTATAATTTTCTTATTAAGGCTTCATCCCGGCCCGTCACGGAGGCCACTTTGTGCGATGCTGAGCAGGACGTGACGGATGCTTATATTTAGGAGCCCGGCGAGACCATGGTAAGAATTTTTTTTTTGACTTAACACGTACATTACTAATATATATTTTCATATACTGAGCTGACTTATTCTTTTGTAGGTTGTTGATAGACCGACGGCCCCCTACCGATCCTGCCAGCACTACTGACGATCATGCTGCAGCGCATCCTCCGATAAAGAGGCGACGTGATGAGGATGATCCTGATAGCGTAGCCGGGCGGGATGGGATGCGCCTCAGGCCAGCGGCTGCATTGAAGCACATAGACTGTGGGACATATTAATTTTTTTTTGTATTTTATGTACGCTATGTAAATAATATTTTATTTAAATAATAACAACAATTTTTTTATGTTTACATAATATGCGCATTATGTTTTTATTTCCCCGTTTCTTCTTTATTTTAACACTACAACACAAACACAAACATAGAAACTTAACATAATTTAAATTCAGTACAACTAATGAAAACACATGACACGGAAAACATAAAGATAAACTACTACACTCAACACATACATGTCATTGTTTAGTCACGACCGCCTAGTATTCTCTGCTCCAACCATTTAAATTTTTCTTCCAGCTTATTTTTTTCTTCTTCTACCTCTCTGAGTTTCTCCTTCAACTCCACAATTTCTCGTTTGTATTATCGTTCTTATTCCCACTGTTTTTTGGTCAAATAATGAAGATACTGCAAAGATCGTTTGTAGAATTCCTGCTGACAAGGTTCATCAATCCATACCTCAAAATTGCAAAAATTTCCGTTGTTGCCTCCTAACCTGTTCACACACATCCAGTATCTGTGCCCAACTTGACCGTCATCCCAATAGTCCGCAATCATACAACGTTTGCCACATTGGCACATTGGTACATACATGCGATAAGACATTTGTTAAAGCGAAAAAAACCCTGCTTTTATGAAAAGTTTTGCTATTTGTTATGGTTAAGCGCAGAAAATAACTTTAATGCGCCCGTTATTTATAGGCAAGACAACACACAAAATGTAGTATTTAACTGTGTATATATATTCACACAAAACGTAGTATTTCACCGCGCCATGCTTGGCGTGTTAAAGATTCTTTCTGATACGAAACAACTTTTTCGCAGTCGGACAACTTTTCAGATCGACAAGACAACACATAAAATGTAGTATTTAACCCCGCTATATATATTCACACAACACGTAGTATTTAACCGCGCCATGCTTGGTTTGTTAAATATTTTTTCTGATACGAAACAACTTTTCACAGTCGGGCAGCTTTTTAGATCGACAAGACAACACACAAAACGTAGTATTTAACCGCGCTATATATATTTACACAAAACATAGTATTTAACCGCGCTATGCTTGGCGTGTTAAAAATTCTTTCTGATACGAAACAACTTTTTCGCATTCGGGCAACTTTTCAGATCGACAAGATAACACACAAAACATAGTATTTAACCGCACTATATATATTCACACAAAATGTAGTATTTAACCGCGCTATGCTTGGCGTGTTAAATATTTTTTCTGATAAGAAACAACTTTTTTTGCAGTCGGGCAGCTTTTTAGATCGACAAGACAACACATAAAATGTAGTATTTAACCGCGCTATGTATATTCACTTATTTATCAAACATCTTCCTCCTCTGACAGTGTAGTTTTCTAATAATTTTAGAGTGAAACTCGAAAGTAAATGTAAAAATTTTCCGTTTTTTAATCCAATACTATTTTTGATTACATGAACGGGAGGGAGAAATACATTAATTTACTCAAATACAAAATATTAAATATCAATAAGATGTAACAAGGTTGTGAAAACATAATTTTATTTGATACATCTTGCAACATAAACAAATACATACACTTATTATAAAAAATATTACGAAAACAAAACACTATGTGTATCCTTGATAGTTGGGCACATTAGATGAACTTGCACCACGAGCTGGATTACGACCGCCACCTAAACCAGCTGAAGGACATTTACGACGGTCGTGTCCTGTTTGCCAGCATATGCCACATTTACGCGCATAAACAGTATCACCAACATCCATTTGGTTCCGTATACGCGTTCTATTTTGCACTTGTAGCTTGCACAAATAGTTCTTGTTACCAACATTTTAAATGGTTCCGGCGGCCAATAATGCTCAGCACCCACTGGCTGCAACTGTCCGCTATATGTGTTTAAGTATGCAGCAACACTGTATGCCTATCAACATAGTTGGTTGGCCCTAAACCTGTATGTTGAAAGCACTTCATGGCATGTGGGCACGACATGTGGTAGATGGACCATTCCCACAAGAACACAACCTGCTGGCTTTATTTATGGTGTGTACATTATTCTCCCAGTGTTGATGGATAGCGGTGCAAACTTCAAAAACAACCCGGTCATCATCATACTGTAAAAATGAATGCCAATGTGCTCGCCTCCTGTACTTCTCAAATCTTTTCATCGGTATTGGCATAAATTCAACACCCATCTCCATCAATTCTGATGCACCTCTATACCTTTCAACAAACCTCTCGCCATCTGTTTGAATGTCATCCGAAACATGGCAGTGATAGGCAATCCATGTGCAGACTTCAATAACCCGATGAAAGACTCCGACACATTTGTAGTCAGGGTTCCTCATCGTCTGCCACCATCAGCATGCAATGTCCACTTGTAAAGCTTATGTCACATCAACCAATTATAGGCACTTTCGTCTAACTGACGGATCGATTCCATGCACCTCCTGAATTTGCACTGCTGGTGATCAGTTGTAGCCATCCATATTAAATCATGCAAGTCCTTGTTGGGATATTTCTTCTGGAAATTGGCCTTCAGGTGTCTCACACAGTAACGGTGGTATGCATAGGGTTCCTGCCATTCAAGCAAATGCTCTACAGAACTTAATATATCACAATGCTGATCAGATATTAGACAAATACCTGAACGTTGTTTGACAACGTGCTGCTTCAAATGGTTCAAAAATAGCATCCACGTCTCTTGGCTTTCATTGGCACAGATGACAAAAGCTAGTGGAAATATTTTTCCATTGGCATCTACTGCAACGACGATCAACAACTTAATATCATACTTTCCATAGACATGAGTACCGTCTATGGAAATTACCGGACGACAATGCACAAAACCATCAATTGCTGGTTTAAATGCCCAGAACACGTATCTGAATATATATTCCGGTATTCCTGCACTCTGCTCAACCTTCCATTCAACAACAGTCTCGGGGTTAAAGTGTTTCAGTGCGGCCATGTACCTGGGTAGAGATGCAAATGACTTATTCCAGTCACCATAAACAATTTCAAATACACGTTTGCGCCCGAGATATGCCTTTCTTTTGGTAATAGTACACCCATATTCCTGGTGGATGGATGTAATACACTCTTTGATCTTGTACCTAATGGACACTTCCAAGTGTGGAATCAAGACAAGAGAAATTAAGTCAACATCCAAGTTGAAGTGATTCCCATTGAATGTGTCCATTTCACAAACATGGGTGCCAATATATTTACCCACTTTCCACAACCCTGTTTCCTTCTTGGTCACACGCACCATCCAGTGACAACCCGTAAACCATCTATGGCAAACAACCCTGTATACCTCCGGACTTGACTCCCATACTATCATCTCACGACACTCTTTTACGCTGTACATTTTACAAGCCCTAGATATGTGAGCTTTATCAGGAAAATACATGCCCTTTGCTAGCACCGTTGGTCTAGACTCATTCCATATTGCTAACCGAATTTCGCCAAGATCCCTTGTGAGGGCATCCACACCCGTCATACTTGGCAAATTATCAAGGTAGGGAATATGCCTTGAATGAAACGGCACGTGAGACTCGTACACTCTTGGTCTAACGGGAGGTGGAGCGTGCTCCCTCGTCAGCTCAGGTTCGACATTCACTTCCTCCTCCTCATCACCCTCGTCAGGGAAGGGTGTGTCATCTCCAAACTCATCGGCGTTGTTGTTATAATCACTATTATCTTCCTGACTCTGCGCATCTGCCAAATCACGAGTAAATATGTCATCTACGGGCAACTGAGTGAGATCAGGACCATCAAGTTGCTCATTTTCACTGCACAAACAACAAAATGATAAGCTACTCAAATTGATAAATACTTTACATATAGCTATATCACTTCACTTACAAGTCGTAATGTGTCGACATTCCATGATGGACATTATCCTATTGGTGATGACTCCCGGATGGACCATCGTGATTTAACACACCAAAACTACGCATATTCCAACTGGGCGTGGGGTCATAACTTGTAAAATTCATATCTGGACGGTACCCCCTGTGGAATATATGAGTGTTAATACAAATTCAATACAACAAAAATAAACATCGTAACACAAAGGAAAATTGAAGTTTACCAGTCGTCTTGTGGATTATGTAAAGTAGGAGAGAAATTATTTCCTTGCTCCTCGTTCACTCGTGGAGATAAGTTTAGATCCGGCCAAACTCTTTCAGTCGAAACTTGTTGGGCTAAAACTGCTCTAGAATAACCAGCCGATGATTGAGGGTTATCCCTGCTTTCCGCAACATCATTATTGAAAACGTCTTCAACCTTCACGTACATTTCCAACATTTTTATCAAAATAAGTTCGCGGTATTCATCCGGAGTCCCCAAAGAATCTCTCAGAGTTTCATCATCCTCGATGTTAAACTCACGTAACAAGTAACCCCTTGCGGAGTCACAAAATATGGATATCTTCCGGTTATTTTAAGATTCACCGAACGTTTGCTCAACCTCATTTTATTGCATAATAACGATACCAGTCTATCGTACTCCATTGTAAGTGGCAACTTAATATGACTCTGTGGAGATAAAGTATAGCTCACTGAGTTATTCGCCACCACAACCTCACCCCCCCAATATAATGAAACCCTTACTTTTCTCTCTTCAGACATTATGAAAAAAGCTCGAGAATTTAACCACAAGAAAAATTTATCACGAAGTTGGAGTTTTTCTGAATGATTTTTCTCAAAACCCTTAACGCCTTTAAATAAGGCAATGCCCAATCCGGGGGGGGAGGGGGGGGAAATCAAATTTTTGGAAGTAAAACACAGTTTAAAAGGGCGTTTTACATATTTGAATTATTGTTATGTCAGTTAAGCGCAGAATAGTTATTGGTGGGCCCACAAAACATGTAAAACGCGGTTTGTTATTGCGTTTTATATAAAACACAGTAATGAACCGCGCTTTATATAGCTGTCTTATCAGCTTTCACGTAAAGCGCGGTATTAAAACTCATTTTATATAAAACGCAGTAACAAACCGCGCTTTACCTTAACGTCCCAAACAGCCGTTAAGGTAAAACACGGTTCATAACCGCATTTTATATAGAATGGTGACTTTTTTTTTCCCACCTAAAAAAGTATTTCGAGTCCAAAAGAAGCACATTACGGTTTCGGACTCCAATTTTGATCCTCTAATGTGCAAATTAAATATATTCCATATCAGAATTATAGGTTTGAATTGGCTTTCATATTCGGAATTTTGTGGGAGGCAAGCGTTATAAGCCATTATTTTTTAGTAACAAAATATCAATGCCTTTCTGAAATGAATATGGCGGTGTTTGATATGATAGACTATTAATATATGGGGATCCGCGTTAGCCATCAAGCATACAACCAGGCACCAGCAACCAAAAATTTCAGGGTAGATACAAAGACCCGAGGGTCCATCATATGCACATATGTCTGTAAATAAAATAAATTTATAAAATATAATGCTCATCACATATTCACTTTCTAAATTATAGTTTTTAAAGGAATACGATGACCAAAAAAGAAAGCCCTCATTCATAATTTTTTTACGCCTTTTTGTTTTTTCCCCCTTCATGCTTATACGTTTGATACAAAGCCTTCGAAAGGACTCTTCTTTTTCTCATACAAGTAGCCCCTTAGCGGGAAAATTCTATAACCCAAGTTTCGGGCATAAAAATGTTCTTCGCTAAAATAGACACCTACGAATTTTGTGCTCCCGTCTTTCTCGCTGCCATCTTCGGTGAATGTGCCCCTTCACTTGAAGGCGGATAGGGCACTGAGCCAACCTTTTGGATTGAATAAAGTTAAGGATTTTCAACATTAAAAAAAAAACTGAACGAAAAAATAGAAACAACTTTCATTATATGGTCATAGTCATTATTCAAAAGCCAATTAAAGGAAAAGGAAAGCAAACGAAAATGCTTTACTGGATTGGGTTCAGTTGAATTCCAATCTTTCCATGATGCAACATGAGTTGCAGTTGAGTCTGGTCTCTGCGGACATGAAACACTGCTATCGGAAGACTATATAATTTTTGGGGCTTGAAGGCTTACACTTAAGCCTTATAAGTGTTAGTATTCTGTATTCAAAACCAAAAAATCAGGAGATGTTAGTTTAAAAAAAATAAAATTTCGAGCGCACAAGTTTCTGGTGTGTCCTTAAGGAATTTAATTCCCTCACAGTTGCCAAAGATTTTGGATTAATTCCTCCCAGGATAGAACGAAATAACTATTATGTGATGACTGAGTAAATCACACAAAGTACTTACGTTTTTGCTTTGAAAAACAGTGCAGAATATAGAAGATAGAGGGGAGAGATTTTTAGTTTGGCAAAATGAACTCGTAGCCACTTAAACTTGTACCCATTTCTTATCCCGGTAAATAAACTTTTTTTCCCCATTTGAACACCTCTACTTGATGAACGAAATACTAATAAACATATCCTACTGAACGTGTTCTTCACTCGCCGTGACATGACTGACACGTCACATACTAAGCCTTTATTCTTTGACACGTCTAATGTCACGACCCAACTTTCCCTCCGTTTGGGTATCATGATGGCACCTAGTCTTAGGGACTAGGTAAGCTTAACTTGTACTGAATAACAACAGTAATAGATAAAATTTAACAGTCTCGAAATAGAAGCCTCTACAAAATTTACAATTTGCCAAAACCGGTGGTACAAGTCATAAGCTCTACAGAGTTTGCTACAACTTTTACAGATTGTTTGGATGGTTGTTATGTATCGTTTCATAATGTATCGTATCGTATCGTATTGTATTGTACTGTATCGTTTGATGAATACAATATTTGGATGAATTGTGTCGTTTTGGCGTCGTTTCATGGTATCACGCACCTGTGATATGATGAATAAACTTGAAATATTATAAAGAAAAATTATGGTACGGTATATAAAAATATAGGGTAAATGATAAAATAAAATTATTTAATAATAATGAAGGGTGAGATTGAGAGAAAAACACAAGAAACGGCGCGACCACACCAAATCGGTCGTTACATAAAGTGGCAGATTTCATCGTTACGTAACGACGGATTTAACGATACGATACAATAAAATTTAAGTAACAATCAAAACAAACATCTTATTTAAAGTAACAATACAATACGATACAATAGGTAACAACCATCCAAACAAGATGTTAAGTACAACTGTTTGGAAATAAGTAGAAACAATGTGAATACAAAATAGGAAGGTGACTCCGAAGCCTGCGAACGCAGCAACATGTTTACCTTGAGTCCCTTCAGCAACGGTCCGCATTGCAACTAGCGGTCAAATACCTGGATCTGTACAAAAATTTACAGAAGAGGTAGAAAGAGCACACCACAGTGGTGCCCAGTAAGTATCAAGACTAACCTCGGTGGAGTAGTGACGAGGAACAGTCAAGACACCCACTGGTCTAATAAACTGAACACGTATAATTGTAGGAACAACAGAATAAGGTATCTACATAAAGACTTTGCAATACGGCTACAATACAGTAATTTCAATAAGTAAGGAAACAACAAGTATCATAAAAATGACACAGAAGAGTGAATGGAACACAACCTAAATCAGAAACCACATATACAACAAGGACAAGTAATAACTCAGTAATTACAACCGCTTTTAGATCAGGTTTTAGTCAAACAAACTCCACGACGTACCGAACCCCAGACAAATCACAACTAATGGGTCTCAATACCTGAACCCTAATACTCGGCATCATGTACCCTTATAACACCTAATAACCGCACTGACGACTCACGTGCCAATAGGGCCATTTAAACATAGAAGGCAAGTAACAAGGGTGTGCAACTATACTCAACAATATCAAGAAAACCTCTTACACGATAAGGGTGCTTAACTACGTGTATGCTTGTGCAAGTGCCCTAACATAGACCATGTGTCACGATCTGGTTTTCCCACCCTCGGGAGTCATGATGGTACCTACTCATGAAAGCTAGGCAAGCCGAATGTTACAGATTTTATTACCCTTTTTCCCTATCCTTTTAACAATTTCAATTAACAGGCGATCAACAGCGGAATAACAATAATAATAAAAGAAATACGGAAGATAGAATTCTGATAATATAGCTAAATACTAGTACAAATCCAAAGTACAACCCTACCCAGAATTTGGTGTCACAACGTCACGGACCATCTACGAGTACTACAAACAGTGGTCTGAATAGAACAATACAATTCTGTCTCTGAAATAAGTAAAAACAGAATGGAAAAGATAGAAGGGGACGCCAAGGCCTGCGAACGTCTGCTGGACTACCTCGGGTCTCCGCTGGACTGAAGGCAGCAACCTCCCTATGGTCCAAATGCTCCAGCACCGGGATCTACACACAGTACAGAGTGTAGTATTAGCACAACCGACCCCATGTGCTGGTAAGTGTCGAGCCTAACCTCGGCGAAGTAGTGATGAGGCTAGGACAAGACTACCAAGTAAACCTGTGCAGTTAAATCATATACGGCAAGTAATAACAACAGAAACTAGCAGTTAAACATGGGAAGGGGGAACACGCTGAGGGGGATATCAAGTACTAACAGAATTTTAGTAGAGAAGCATAAAGAACACCACAATTTCATATCAGCAAGAACAAGGAAAACAGTAACTAGTGCACGACATCACCCTTCGTGATTTTACTCTCGTCCTCACCATAAGAATCAATATTCACTTTCATTCTTTCTTGTTGCGGCGTGCAACCCGATCCCAATCATATAATACTGTTGCGGCGTGCAACCCGATCCCATATAATATTGTTGCGGCGTGCAACCCGATCCATATATAATATTGTTGCAGCGTGCAACCCGATCCATATATATAATATTATTGCCGCGTGAAACCCGATCCATGTATATATTATTGTTGCGTCGTGCAACTCGATCCCAATATACAAATCAACACCAATCACAAAAGAATCTCAGCAAGGGAACAATAGTATAACAACAATATCCCGGCAAGGGAAACAATAGTATAACAACAATATCCTGGCAAGGAAAACATTATCTTAAGCAATAACATCCCGGCAAGGGAAATGGTATCATAAACAATAACTTCCCGACAAGGGAAACAATATCATAAACCTCTCCTCATTTCCACAAGCACTTCACAACATAAATATCAACTTGAGCCAACGCTCTATCATGTTCAATTACCAAGAATACTTCCATAAGCCTTGTTCCACATTGCAAATCATTATATTAAGCATGGACTACACATAACGGAGTCACAATAATCATGGTATAAGACTCAATCATAGTGTGAGACTCACGGGCATGCTTGACACCAACGTATAGATACTCCTCACCACACCTATACATCGTACTCAACAATTAACACATAGCAAATAAGACCACGACTCCTATTCCCTCAAGCTAAGGTTATACCAAACACTTACCTCAATGCCACGATCACAATCAAGCCTCAACTACCGCTTTACCTCTTGATTCCACCACTAACCCGCTTGTATCTAGCCACAATTTACTTAATAACGTTAATAATTGCTAAATGAACTAATTCCAATGCATGAAAATAGATTTTCCCTTGTTTTCCCCAAAAAGTCAAAAATCGACCCCGGGCCCGCTTGGTCCAACCCGAAATTCGGACCAACACCCGATTACCCATTCATCCTCGAGCCGGGATATACAATTTGTTTTGAAATCCGACCTCAATTTGAGGTCTAAATCCCCAAATTTTGATATTTTTGAGTTCTACCCAAAATACCCAATTTCCACCATGAAAATCCTAGATTCTAGGATGAAATCTTGTAAAAAGAAGTTAAAGAGTGAAAAAAATGAGTTTAAAATCACTTACTTGTGTTTTGGAGAAGAAAGAGTGTTTGAAAAATCGCCTCTTATGTTTTAGGGTTTTTGGAAAATGAAAAACGGCTGAAAGGTCTCGTTTATATATACCCCTCTCAGATCCTCACCGCTGACCGCAGAAAAAGGACGCGGCCGCAGAGCTCCACCGCGGACCGTGAAACATCGAGTGCGGCAGTGAAGATGTAGCCTTGCTCACCGCTGATCGCGAAAACCCCACCGCGGTTGCGATGAACCTACTGCAGTCGCGAAGATTCATCGCGGACCGCGAAGCTCATTTCAGAGACCTGCAACTTCTCTGAACCTGCAACAGTTATTTTCTAAGTCTAAATTCGATCCATGGCCTATCTAAAACTCACCCGAGCCCTCGGGGCTCCAAACCAATCATGCACGCAAGTCCAAAAACATCATACGGACTTGCTCGTGTGATCAAATAATCAAAATAACAACAACAACTATGAATTAAACCTCAAATTCTAATTACTCGAGAACATCAAAATTTCTATTTTCTCAACTATACGTCCGATTTATACCAAATCAATTCCGAGCTTTACCAAATTTCACAGATTCAACTTAATTATTATTTTAAATTTGTACCGGGCTCCGGAACCAAGATACGGGCCCGATACCATCAAGAATTTCATCAATTGACTTCTAAAAAGCCTTTATATTTTCCAGCAAATAATTTTCTTTAAAAAATTCATTTCTCGGGCTTGGGACCTCGAAATTCGATTCCGGACATACGCCCAGGTCCCATATTTTACTACGGATCCTACGAGACCGTCGGATCATGGGTCCGGGTCCGTTTACCAAGAATATTGACCAAACTCAACTTTAATCAATTTTAAAGGCCAATTTCCTTATTTTACTTAGATTTCACATAAAAGCTTTTCGGAAATACGCCCGGGTTGCGCATGCAAATCGGGGTGAGACAAAAAGAGATTTTTAAGGCCTCGAAACACGGAGTTAACTTTCAAAATGAGTGATGACCTTTTGGGTCATCACACCATGCCAACAAATAAGCATAAGGAAAAGAACGGACAGCATATTGAATGTTTTCTCACAATCACAAATCATCACAATCAATCCCTCACATAGCCCACTTTTTCTTGCCACGTGTGCAGTAGTAAAGTAAATGCCTGCCTTATCTCGCCACACGCGCATAATATTGTTCCCACCTTGTCTAGACACATGCGCAACCCCCTCCCCCCCATATATATATATATATATATATATATATATATATATATATATATATATATATATCCCGTCTTTTTATGCCGTGTGCAAATATCAATAGTAACAACAACACGGCAGAAACCTCGTGCAACCCAATAACAACAACCGCACGGCAGAACCCTCATGCATCACAGTGTCAACAACCGCACGGTAGAAACCTTGTGCATCACCACAACAAGTATAGCAGCAACAATGACAATAATACAAAAGAACGGTAAGTAATCAACCCGAGAACTTTAAATCACAAAGAAACGGTGGAACCGGTTCACAAGGAATAACCACAGTAAAGAATGCTAGGCGCAAAGAGAACAGATCAACAAGGGAAAACTAATATGTAGCAACGATCCCACAATATACAGCTCCACAATAAGGAAGCTAACACAAGTCAAATAATTCTTAATAAAGAGAAGTCAATTAAGATATAGGATATATAAACTTCTTTTAAGATTGAGCAATTACGAAGGTTATTTAAAAATTCGATTAAGGATAAGTGGTGAAAAGATAATCATAACCTCATTTAAGACTAAACAATTATAGGATGAGATAACAATAACTTAAATAAAGATATGCAGTTATGAAAAGATAGTATGACAATAAAAGAGGTAAAATCTTCAGTTAAGTCAAATAATAATCAAATAGGCAATAAGAGTGAATCCTAAAACAATTAGTTCTGATTAAAGCATGTAGAAGTGAAACTAGTAAATAGAACTCAATCATATCAAGAACAACTTCATGCTAAGTAAATATAAGGACCTAAGAACCCTAAAAAGCCAACTTTCCACAAAAAAGTTTGAGCATGCACTCGTCACCTCGCATACAAGGACTACAATTAGAATAGAAGACTCAAATCTTAAGAGGAAATCCCCCACAAGGTTAGGCAAGATACTTACCTCAAAGAAGACAGACCGATGCTCTAAAATGAACTTCTCGGGTGAAAAGACCTCCGAACGGCTCAAATCTAACCAAAATAACTTTAAGGCACAAATAAAACTCATAAGAAACTATTATGGATCATAAAGCCTCAATCTTTATCAAAATCTAAAAGTCGACCCAAAAGTCGACCCTAGAGCCCGCACCTCGGAACCCGACAAATTTTACAAAACCCGAACACCCACTTCGATACGAGTTCAACCATACAAAAATTATCAAATTCCGATATCATTTTGTCCTTCAAATCATGATTTTTCATTTTGAAAATTTTCTTCAAAAACCACCATTTTCCTCAACTCAAAACACAAATTAAATGATAAAAACAAAGATAAAATCATGGAATATATTAAATACTAGGTGAAGAACACTTACCCAATCGATTTGCTTGAAAAACCCACAAAGAGTCGCTTAAAATCGAGCTCTACAAGTCAAAATATGGTGAAAATGGCCTAACCGTCGATTTGGAAAACTTATATTCTGCCCAGGTCTGAAAGCATCGCGAACACGGAGAAAGGCTCACAATCATGGAGAAGAAAATTGAGGTTGCCAAGAAAGACCCTTCGCGAACGCGAGTGAAGGGACACGAACGCGATGAATGGGATGAACAGGGCTACGCGATCGCGAGGCATACTATGCGAACACGAAGAAGGAAAACAGGCGGGTCAGAAGAACACTATGCGAACGCGAAAGGCACTTCGCGATCGCGAAGAAGGATAGCAGACACTAGAAACCAGCAATCCAAAAATAGAGGATATTGGCCCGTAGCCCACCCGGAATACACCCGAGACCCCCGGGACCCCGTTTAAACACACAAACAAGTTCTATAACCTAACACGGACTCGCTCGAGGTCTCAAATCACATCAAACAACGCCAAAACTACGAATCGCACCATGAATCAAACTTATGAACTTCCAAATCTTCCAACTTCTAAAACTCGTGCCAAAACCTATCAATTCAACCCAGAATGATGCCAAATTATGCAGACAATTTCGGAACGACATAACGGAGCTGTTTCAACTCTCGGAATCGCATTCCGACACCTATATCACAAAAGTCAACTATTGGTCAAACTTCTTTATCTTCCAAGCTTCAACTTTTCTAATCTTCGCCGAAATGCTTCAATTTAACCTACGGACTTTCAAATCCAAGTATGAACGCACGCCTAAGTACAAAATCACCATACAAAGCTGCTGACATAATCTAAAACTCATTCCGGAGCCATTTATACAAAAGTTAAATTCTGGTTAAATTCTCACCGCTAAGCTTCCAAAACTAGAATCCTTCTTCCAATTCGACTCCGGATCATCCGGTAACTGAACTCGACCACGCACGCAAGTCGATACATCTAATATGAAGCTGCTCAAGACCTTATGCCGCTGATCGGAACTTAAATTCTCAAAACGATCAGCCGGGTTGTTACATCCTCCCCCTCTTAAACAAACGTTCGTCCACGAACGTGCAAAGAATCGCCTCGAAGTCTTCTAATCACTGAATGCACCTATCCATCATACACCTGTGGGTGACCCCACGTCACCCCAATCCTCGGTTTGAAATCCATATCTGGTATCAGTCACAACCAGCTGCAATAACTCATGCCTACACCCACAAGTTACGACCACACAACATAACACACCACACATAGGCTCATAATAACATTTCTGATCACAATAGATGCCCGAAATCAAACCTTGCACCGGCAATTGGCCTCATATCCGATAGGACCCTACTTCAAACCTCCATGACCCTAACAGTGATGCAAGAAACACGAATGCCTCATAAATAAACACCCAAATCAACAAGTCACAACCAACACCACCGGGCACACACCTGAACGCTGCCAACTCGACGCTACACTAAGGTAGGAAGAGCGGGTCGCAATAGCTTTTACCTGAATAGTGGTTCGGGATCGAATTTCCACAGGGAGCTAGTAGTGGAGTTGTATTATCTGTCTAGTTTAGAGATGCGGTTGTACTCCTAATGTCACTTCAAACATTTTTGGTTTTCTTTGATTCTTATAACTACTATTATAAAACTAATGATTAAAACTAAATTATGCTACGAGAATATTGCTAAGTTGTATTTAATATAGAGAAAGGCACTACGGTCGTGGCATTGCCTAGGTGGCTAATTAACGGGTAGATGCTACTAAGGATAGATTGAAATATTTGGGGCTTACGCTATAACCGTTGCACAATTGTACCTACTCTCACACCTCTCGGTAGAGAGAGTGATTTTGCCCAATTGACTCTCTCGAGACCAATTGGGTAGGCCAATTAGACCAAGCAACTAGGGTTCAAGTAGGGTGATTACTCTCTCAAGATTTAACCCGTTAATTGGGACTACCATTTCTCATGGGTCCATCCCAATTCCTTGTTGGGTCAATTTTGGGGTCATGGACTCTCTTTCTCAAGAAGAGTTAAACCCACAAAGCTAGAATCAGTGTTTGCAACCACCAATCCTTAATTAAAACATGAAATCAACCCAAATAACAAACACCCAATATCAATCTAACCTTAGATGGCAACACCCATCAATTACCCACACTAGGGTTGAGCCACAACCCTAGCTAATGGGTTTAGCTACTCATACTAGGTACAAAAATTAAAGAAATAGATGAAGAGCTAAGCATATTAATTAATTACTAAGAAGAAACTACGATAATAAAGAGCAAAAGTGCCAAAAATGGCTACAATATTCGGTCTCACGAGCTCAGCTGCGTTTAGAACATAAAACTTGAGCTAAAAATAGAAAAAGGTCCTATTTATACTGGGCTAGAAAAACTGGACAAAAATACTCCTGCGGGGTCAGCGCGGACCGCGCAAACATGACGGCGGCCGCACTGGCTCTTGAACTCCTGGTTTCTGCTTCTCTAAAGTTGAGGACCGCGGACCGTGTGAAAATATAGTGCGGCCGCGGTGGAAGTTGGCGCGGCCGCATAAAAATGAAAGCAGGCCACTTTGCTTGGAATTGGCCAAATTTTGGCTCTCTGAATCTCTGCTCCGCGGACCGCGTAAAAGAGTAGCGCGGCCGCGGAGCCTGACTGCGGACCGCATGGAAATAATCGCGGCCGCGTAGCATGCTCCCTTGAATTTTCCATCCTCTGATCCTCCTAGTGCGGCCACGTTCACAGTTGCGCGGTCCGCACTAGGTCCTCTTTACCTCAACTTACTTAGTCTTTGACACTTGAGCAGGTTTCACTCCTTTTTGAGCCGATATTTGATATTCGTCACTTTGTCGATCAAACCTGCAATCAAGTACAACTTGTGAGCATTTTGGGACTATTTTGTAGCAATTTATAACCAAAGCATAGGCAAGTAGGGGCATAAAACACGTTGAAATCCTAACTTATCAACTCCCCCAAACTTAAGCCTTTGCTTGTCCTCAAGTAAACAAAATAAGACCCACCCCTTAAAGGAAAGTCCAAGTAATTCCAGCTATCCTAAAGCAACCTCAACAAGCATCAATTGGGACTAACAATTGCCCTCAATACGAATGCATCATTAACACATTTAAACTTTTGAAAAAACATGGATCAAGTGTGACATAAGAGCATCAAGAGTTGACACATTTCATCAAAGAACTTATCTCAATTACTTTGGTCATTGTGGAACCCAAACTCACACATCCTCAACTCTCCCTAAGCGAACCTCACCTTTTAGAGTATTAACACACAAATCAAGGTTGATGGAGTTTCACTCATCTCTCTCGAGAAGAAGGTCACAAGTCCGGCTCTAGGTACCATATGCTTGCCCCTTATGTAAGTATCCACTAATGTAGGTTTCCTTCAACTCAAGATCCTATAGGGCTTTTGTGGAGTCATTACGAAGGCTTTTGGGTAAGGGTAGGACATGTTTTTATTCAAGTGGGTTCAATCTTCCCTTAAGCACTTCTTTTGATTCATTTTGGCACAACTCTCTTGACTCTTTTGAGTATTTCACTTCTTTACAAGGGGTTAGAGAGACACATTGTCACTCTTTCTTATGCAATTCAAAATGTTTCTCCTTTTTCTACTTTTTCCACACCTTTTTCACTTTCGTTTTCCTTGAATCCCTTTTTATTCTTGTTCATATTGTAATTTCTTTTTGTCTTTTTTTTGTTTTCTTGCTTTTCATTGCCTTCCTTTTTCTTTTTGCTTTTGTACCTTTCTACCACTTTGTTTCCTTTCTTGTCTCTCGCCCCAAACTTAGACATTTTCCATTACTCAAGGGAAGATTTGGGTGCCAAGAGAGGGTAATCATTTAGAACGGGTATAGGCTTGTAGCATTGGTTCTTGAAAGAAAAAGGTTTAAGGCTCAAAAGGTTTAACTAGGGATCGTCTCTTTGGTAGGCTATGGAATTGTTCAACTTAACATACGGATCAAGGAGAGCCTATAATCACTTCTCAAGTCAATTTTCACCTAGGATTTCGCCTCAACAAACATTCAGGGCAAGTTCTAGACCATTGGCTCGGGACTTGGACTCACAATTTGATTCCTCACCACACACGCTAGGGGATTGCTAAAGACATCGAGTCGAGGGCCCACAACGACCTTAGTTACGATTCAAGCACACAATGGTCCGAAAAGAACACATGATGATTGTTTGGCCAACGCAAGAGTCTCAAAGCCACGACTTTCACCATCCTAAACACAACATTATGTCTTTGACCATGGGATCAAAGGCAAATGTGCTTAGGCCCAAGTGAATCTTTGCTTGAGGTACCCTTAACTACAACTATCAAAAACAAAAGAAAAATCAAAGAAACGGACTTAAACCCTTAAGAAGGTTGTCACTCCATCCATCATCGGGAAGAGCCACCCGGTTCACACAATACTCCACCCTTGGAAAGAACCGTGGCCTTAAGAAAACCAAGGGCTTATTGGAAGCGTCAAAAACAAAACAAGAGGCTACGAGCCTAACTATAAAGCTAAAAACGAAATTTTTTTTGCGAAAATAAAAAATAGAATGAATATATACAATAGGGAATTATAATATACAAATGGGGGATGAATATATACAAGATGTAACTTAACTTTATATACAAACCAAAATAGAAGATAAAAAGTACTGAATGTAAAGTTATATACATACCAAATAGAAAATCAACCAAAAGGAACAAAAACTGAGTCAAATATATACAGTCATCCAGATAGTCAACAAAAAAAAAGTAGGGCGCACCCCCACGATATAGGGGCTCCCTAAGCCTGGTCCGTCTGCATGGGGTCATCAGTGGTCCCCAAGTCCTCCGTATGTGCGGGAGCCTCAGACTGGCTCCCAGCCTCCTGCTGCTCAACTGCTGGGACTGGAGCCTGTTCCTGGACCGGCTGGATGACAGGTGCATCCTGAGGCAAAGTGGAGGAGGCCTCCTGTGGGACTGCCACCTCAATAACTGCATCCGCTGTGCTTGGGAGCTTCCTCTTCTTCCTAGGCTGCCAGGGTACCTGCTCCTGCTGTGGCTGTGGCACTAGTGCTGCTGCTGGAGGGGCTGGATCCCCAAATAACAAGTTTAAAGGCATCTGGTCTGCCAATAGCTTGTCCACATCTTTCCGCAGCTCTTTCACAGACTCTTTGGATGTCCTTGTCCTCCTCATCTTCCTGTGCTCCTTGGCAAGCTCCTTGAGAGCCTTGCTATGTGACTCCACAGCTGCAGTCAAACTAGCCTGTGTCTTCATAATCTTTTCCTGGTTCTCCAGGAGCTTCTTTAAAGTGTCCTCAATAGCCTGAGGAATCTGAGCTGGCTGAGGTGCTGACTGGGTCTGAATAGTGGAAGACAAGGTGGACAACTTGTATATCGCAGCTGACATCCAGTTGTTCAAGCTAGCCAATGTCTGGCTCAACTGATGGGCAGTGAAGGGATGAGTCCTGGAAGATGGCACTCCCGGGCCAGCTGAAGTACTGGGGCCAGCAGTAGAAGAAGGTCCTGGAGGCAAGTCCTCAATTGTAGTGGCAGCAGGTATGGTGGAAGGCTCGGTAGAAGGCTCTACCGCAATTGGCTCCTCAGACTGGCCAGTTGGGGCAGAGGGCGGCTGGTACTTCTTGGACTTAGGGTTGTCCGGACCCTGCATACTATACCAAGAGTAAAGAGCCACAGGCTTGGTCTTGACATCATATCTTTTCTTCTCCACCTCCATGTCCCAGAAATATATTGATAGGGCGTTGGGAAAAGGATAATTCCTGTCATGCTCTTGCCCCACCGCAGAAATCACACGGGACATCACATTGCCCACGTTGATAGGGTACCCGGCCATAATAGATGCAACCCGAACTGCTCGGGTAAGTGGAATGGTCTGATCATGAGTGGAAGGGTCCAGCCGACTGCATACAAATGTCAACCACCCTCGAGCCTCAAAGTTGAATGTCTTCCTGAAAATTTTCTTCCCTGCTTGCAACCACTCTGGCACAGTACCCGGGATTGCCAAGTACTGGGCCAACCAAGGACGGACTTCCTCCCCCATTGCTAACTTAGCCAAATAAAGCGACTCATCTTCATCACGGAACCCCAAATACTCATTTAACGATCTCCCATCAAACAACACTGTTTTATCTCGAACTTTGGTCACCTTAGTATCTTTGACAACGTGAGCTACATTGGAGTAGAACTCCCTAACCATGTGCTCATTAGCATCGATGCACTTCTCCATGAAGAACTCCCATCCCCATCTAGTTCTGAACTCTCTCTGCATGTTCGGGTTGTGGGGTAAAAGGTCAGTGTCAATAAAACTTCTCTCCGGTATCAACTTCCTCACCGGCCACCACTCCCTAAACTTGTGAAATCGCCACTTGACTGAAAAACTCAATCCTCCCAGACTTCAGGTTTCCTAGTTCGTTCAATCCCCCAATCTGAGGCTCACCCCTCTCATCTCGGCCTGCACTCTCCCTAGATAATGAAGNACTTCCTAGGCTCATATGAATATTGAGGTGGTCCTAGGTTGCCCAATTCCCAAAGTCTTGAAGACTGAATAAGGCATCAAATTAATGCTACCCCCAAGTCACAAA
>NW_017676255.1:0-26851 GCF_001879085.1 Nicotiana attenuata | reverse complement strand
TCAAGTAGACATTTAGACCTAGGTTTTTAAAACTAACCTAAAACCCAGATAATGAAGCTGTGGGGGAGGTGGAGTATTGCCCACTACCGGCTGCGGACTCGTCAGAAGAATCCGAGACTGCGATCACTGGTCTTTTGGAAGTGGGTGATGGTGGAGGGGTATCAACTAGGTGGAGGGGGTCAGTTACTAGTTGGGATTGAATCAGAGGAGATGTCTTTAGAGGTCACATATTCACTCCCCGACGAATACGAAGCAGCCTTATCAGCAGCTTTTATCAATTTTCGGGTTCTTTTTATGTTTTCCCTAGCCTGGGGAGTGAGTTTTGCAATTCTCTTTCCTTTACCCCCTCGGGAGGAACCACCTCTCCCGGGTTGTTGTGATTGTTTGGCACCCCTTTGTTTAACCATTATCTGCAAAGATAAGCATCTAACATTGTTAGTTTAAGCACATGCAGTGAAACAGGTAAATGAAATAGATTGCAGAGATAATTGCAGTACACAGTTGCAGAACTTGTTGCAGAACATAGCACCGCGGACCGCACAAAAGTGACCGCGGTCCGCGCTGGGCAAAGGCCCAAAATTACCACTCTCTGAATCTCCCACCGTGGTTCGCACAAAAATGCAACGCGGCCGCGGTGAGCCAGCGCGGACCGCACAAACAGCAATGCGGCCACGCTAGAGACTTTTATCTTTCAATCACAAAAGCACCGCGGTCCGCACAAAATTGCAACGCAGACCGCGTCAGGGCAGCGCGGTCGCGCAAAAGTGACCGCGGACCGTGCTGAGCTAGGGTTTATGGGTACTAAGTTAGGGGTGCATTTTTGTCATTCTTGTTTAAGTTTTTACACCTACTTTGTCCCTACTCAGTTCACCCATTGATTAAGCATATTCAGTGCATTACCCTGATTTTAAACTAACCTAAACTAACAGTTAAATAAAAAGAATAAGAAATTAATTAATCACAAATGCATGAAATGTTACCAAGTTTGTGAAGATTGAATGCAACTAGTCCAAGCAAGTCAGAAAAGATGGTCTCAGAAGAGTGATGAACAGTACAATATAGCTCTGGGTTTTCAAAATGCGAAAAGGGTAAAATGAAACCCTTGGGCCCTATTTATAGAAAAAACTGTGGGCCCCTTACTCACCTACCAGCGCAGCCACACAAAAGCGACCGCGGACCGCGCTGGGTTTCAACATGTGAAGTTTCAGAAGGCAACCTTGGCGCGGCCGCGTTAAAGTGTACCGCGGACGCGAAGGTCCACCGCGGACCGCACAAACTTGACCGCGTCCGCGGTGGAAAACTTCAGAGAGCACTGCATTTTTAACATGCCAGCGCGGACCGCGCAAAAATGCACCGCGGCCGCACTGGCAAACTTCAGAGACTACAAAAATTTTTTCCTTTGTTTTGCGCTGCTTCAACACAATCCTTGCAACATCTCACAAACAATTAGCTCAAAAATCCTAAGCTACAGAGAAAATCAAAGAGAAAGAAAAAGACATGGGTTGCCTCCCAAGAAGCGCCTGATTTAACGTCGCGGCACGACGCATGTTACCAACACATCATTTCAAATGAATGAGTGCCACCACGTGGCTGTCATCAAACTTCCCCAAATAATGCTTGACACGATGCCCATTGACCCAGAAAACTTCACCATTCTTGTTCTTGAGATCAAGAGCACCAAACGGAGTCACACATACAACTTCAAATGGCCCACTCCACTTTGACTTGAGCTTTCCCGGAAATAACCTCAACCGGGAGTTGAAAAGAAGAACCATATCACCAACCTTGAATTCCTTACCCCGAGCATATTTGTCATGAAGATACTTCATCTTTTCCTTATATAAGGACGAGCTGGAGTAGGCATGAAATCTAGACTCATCAAGCTCATTAAGTTGTTCAACACGGAGATTCGCTGCAACATCCCATTCCAAGTTCAACTTTCTCAAGGCCCACATGGCTTTGTGCTCCAATTCTACCGGAAGATGGTAAGCTTTCCCAAACACCAACCGGTACGGGGACATACCAATTGGGGTCTTGTAAGCCGTCCGGTATGCCCATAAAGCGTCATCCAACTTTTTCGACCAATCGGTCCTGTTTGCATTTACCGTCTTGGACAAGATATTCTTTATTTCTCGGTTGGAGACTTCCACTTGACCACTAGCTTAAGGATGATAGGGGGTGGTCACTTTGTGATTTACTCCATACTTAGCAAGCAATGAGTCGAAAGCCTTGTTGCAAAAGTGAGACCCCCCATCACTAATGATAGCACGAGGGGTGCCAAACCTTGTGAAGATACTCTTTTTCAAGAATGTCACAACACTTCGGGCTTCATTGTTGGGTAAAACCACGGCTTCAACTCACTTTGAGACATAGTCCACCACCACGAGAATATAAGTGTTCCCACAAGAGCTCACGAAAGGACCCATGAAATCGATGCTCCAAACATAAAAAATATCCACCTCGAGAATCGTATTGAGAGGCATCTCATCCCTTTTTGAAATTCTGCCGGCTCTTTCGCATGCATCACATCTCTTTACCAAGTCACTAGCATCTTTAAACAAAGTCGGCCAATAAAAACCGCAACTCAAAACCTTTGAAGCCGTCCTCACCCCTCCATGATGGCAACCATAGGGGGAAAAGTGACAAGCCTCCAAAATGCTCAATTGTTCACCTCCCGGGACACATCTTCTAATCACACCATCCGTGCAAATTTTAAACAAGTACGGATCATCCCAATAAAAATCCAAACTATCCCGCTTGAGTTTCTTCCTTTGGTTAGAAGAGAGCTCACACGGGACAATTCCGGTCACAATGAAGTTGGCGATATCCGCGAACCATGGCATGTCACACATTGACACAGAAAGAAGTTGCTCGTCGGGGAATGTATCATTTATCTCAAGGCCGTCACATGGCCTCCCTTCTTCCTCCAACCGGGATAAATGGTCCGCAACTTGGTTCTCACTTCTCTTCCGGTCCACTATTTCTAAGTCAAATTCTTGAAGAAGTAACACCCATCTCATCAATCTTGCCTTGGAATCCTTGTTGGTCATCAAAGACCGAAGGGCGGCATGGTCCGTGTGCACAATCACCTTGGCCCCCATAAGATAAGGCCGGAATTTCTCCATGGCAAATACAATGGCCAATAACTCCTTCTTCGTCACTGTGTAATTCCGTTGAGCTTCATTCATAGTCTTACTTGCATAATACACGGGATGGAACAGTTTGTTAACCCGTTGACCCAACACCGCTCCCATTGCAACATCACTGGCATCACACATTAGTTCAAAGGGTAAACTCCAATTAGGTGCGGTTATGATAGGGGTAGTGGTCAACTTGTGCTTTAAAAGTTCAAAGGCCTCCATGCATTTTTCATCAAAAAAAAAACTTGGCATCTTTCTCTAGCAACTTGCAAAGTGGATTCACAACCTTCGAGAAGTCTTTGATAAACCGCCGGTAGAACCCGGCATGCCCAAGAAAACTCCTCACCCCTTTGATAGAAGTATGGGGAGGGAGCCTTGAAATCACCTCAATCTTCGCCTTGTCTACCTCAATCCCATGTTTTGAAATCTTGTGACCCAACACTATACCTTCTTCAACCATAAAATGACATTTTTCCCGATTGAGAACGAGGTTAGTTTCTTCACAACAGGCCAAGACTCTATCCAAATTTACCAAGCATTCATCAAAAGAGTCACCAACCACATTAAAGTCATCCATAAAGACCTCTAATATGTCTTCCACCATCTCGGTGAAAATAGCCATCATGCAACGTTGGAAGGTCGCCGGAGCATTGCACAACCCGAATGGCATCCGGGAGAAAGCAAATGTACCATAGGGGCATGTAAAAGTGGTCTTCTCTTGATCTTCCGGGGCAATTAAGATTTGATTGTAGCCCGAGTACCTATCCAAAAAGCAATAGAAAGCTCGCCCCGCAAGGCGATCAAGCATTTGATCGAGAAATGGCAAGGGGAAATGATCCTTGCGGGTCACCTTGTTGAGTTTCCGGTAGTCCATACAAACTCTCCACCCGGTAATGGTTGGAGTGGGAATAAGCTTATTGTTGTCGTTGGTCACCACCGTCATCCCTCCTTTCTTTGGTACACATTGGACCGGAGAAGTCCACGAGCTATCGGAGATTGGATAAACCACACCGGCGTCAAGCCACTTGATAACCTCTTTCTTTACCACTTCTTGCATCGCCTCATTTAATCTTCTTTGATGTTCAAGGGAGGGCCTTGCATCCTCCTCCAAGATGATCTTATGCATGCAAAATGCTGGGCTTATTCCCCTAATGTCTGCCAGAGTCCATCCTATTGCCCTTTTTCGCCTTTGAAGCACCCCCAAAGTGGCCTCAACCTGCAAGTTAGTAAGGCAAGAAGAAAGAATAACTGGAAGAGTTGAATTAGAGCCTAAAAATTCATACCTGAGGTGTGGAGGAAGTGGCTTCAACTCCAACACCGGTGGCTCCTCAATGGATGGCTTAGTTGGTGGAGTTTTGCGGTTTTCAAGATCCAAAGATAACTTCCTAGGCTCATATGAATATGAACCCATACCATGCAATGCATTCACGCACTCCACTCTACTAGCATCATCATCGACATCCATGTTAAGAAGCACGGCCTCAAGAGGATCTTCAACATTTAGCATGGAACTTGTGTCATCCACTATCACAGATGTGACAATGTCCACAAGTGAACACACCTCCGTGCTATTGGGTTGTCTCATTGATTTGCAAACATGGAATACCACCTTCTCATATCCCACTCGGAATGTCAACTCACCTGCTTTAACATCAACCAAGGCCTTCCCCGTAGCTAGGAAAGGTCTTCCAAGAATAATCGGCACTTCAAAGTCCACTTCACAATCCAATATGACAAAGTTGGCCGGCAATATGAATTTGTCCACCCGGACAAGTACGTCATCAATTATACCCAAAGGCCCCTTCATCGACCGGTCCGCCATTTGAAGTCTCATTGAGGTGGGCCTAGGTTTCCCAATTCCCAAAGTCTTGAAGACTGAATAAGGCATCAAATTAATGCTAGCCCCCAAGTCACAAAGGGCCTTAGCAAACTCCGCACTACCGATAGTGCAAGGGATAGTAAAAGCTCCAGGGTCCTCAAGTTTCGGGGCCATAGAATGCACTATCGCACTGACTTGTTGAGTCATCTTTATTGTTTCATAATCCATGGAACGATTCTTTGTGACCAAATCCTTCATGAACTTCGCATAGCCCGGTATTTGTTCAAGTGCCTCCACCAAAGGCTTTTCATCATATCTATGATTGTAAGGCTTTTCATCATATCTATGAATTTTTTGAATTGATTGTCACTCTTTTGCTTTGCTAACCGCTGAGGATAAGGTGGAAGTGGTCTAGGCAAAGGTGCCTTGGCTTTTGGCACCACCGGCTCCGGCATGTCGATTATGTGCTCCCTAGACGGGTTCACGGCTTCTTGAGTTTCCACCTCAGCCTCATCAATATCTATCCTCACCTCATTGTTCACATTTGTCTCAACCACATCTTCAACAATCAAAGGACCCACATCTTCTTGGAACGCAACATTATCATCCACAACTTGATTTTCTTTTGAGGCATGCACATCACCGCCTCTCCCACTTCTTGTTGTAACTGCCATCACATGATTGTTCCCTCCTTTCGGGTTCACTACCGTATCACTTGGTAGAGCACCCATAGGTCGGGTGTTCAAAGCTTGAGAAATTTGGCCTAGTTGCACTTCTAAGTTCCGGATAGATGTGTTGTGGGAAGCCAATTGAGCATCGGAGTCTTGGTCCTTCTTTATCATTTGTTCGAACATCATTTCTATTCTTCCCATATCACTACCCGAAGAACTAGACCCTTGAGATTGAAACGGAGGCGGATTGTTCGGTTGTTGATACATCGGGGGCCTTTGAAAACTTTGCCCCGGTTGCCTTGGTTTCCGCCATTATTACACCCTCCTTGATTATTGTTGTTGTTTCTCCAATTATTATTGTTCCCGTTCCAATTGCCTTGATTGTCACCTTGGTTACCCCAATTGTTGTTGTTCCAATTGCCGCCACCTTGTTGATTGCCCCAATTTCCTTGGGGGCGCCACTGTTGATTCCCTTGATTTCCTCTATTCCCTTGGTAGTTATTGACATATTGGCATTCCTCGCTTTGATCATCATAGCACTCATTCGAATAACAACCACCATCATTGTTGTTATCAAATTGCTCACCATTACCTTGAGGTTGTTGTTGCCCTCTTTGCCTCCTTTTTAGCATAGAAACACCTTCCATTGCATTGACTTGGCGCGGGTTTTGGACTTGTTGCAATTGCGCCTTCGCCAATTGATTCATAGTTGTTGTAAGCTCAGCAATAGCTTGGTCATGATTGTTTAATTCCTTGTGCAAATGGATGACCGTGGGGTCACCTTGGGGCACATTCGCTCGGCTTTGCCATGCCGAAGAGGTGTCGGCCATTTCATCAAGTACTTCACATGCCTCTTGGTAAGAAAGTTTCATAAAGTTCCCTCTGGCCAATTGGTTCACAANCCCACATATTCTTGGAACCCAACATATCATCCACAACTTGATTTTCTTTCGAGGCATGCACATCACCGCCTCTCCCACTTCTTGTTGTAACTGCCATCACATGATTGTTCCCTCCTTTCGGGTTCACTACCGTATCACTTGGTAGAGCACCCATAGGTCGGGTGTTCAAAGCTTGAGAAATTTGGCCTAGTTGCACTTCTAAGTTCCGGATAGATGTGTTGTGGGAAGCCAATTGAGCATCGGAGTCTTGGTTCTTCTTCATCATTTGTTCGAACATCATTTCTATTCTTCCCATATCACTATCCGAAGAACTAGACCCTTGAGATTGAAAGGGGGGTGGATTGTTTGGTTGTTGGAACAGGGGGGCCTTTGAAAACCTTGCCCCCGGTTGCCTTGATTTCCATTGTTATTCCACCCGCCTTGACTATTGTTGTTGTTCCAAATATTATTGTTCCCGTTCCAATTGCCTAGATTGTTACCTAGGTTACCCCAATTGTTGTTGTTCCAATTGCCGCCACCTTGTTGTTGGTTGTTATTATTCCAATTACCGCCACCTTGTTGATTGCCCCAATTTCCTTGGGGGCGCCACTGTTGATTCCCTTGATTTCCTCTATTCCCTTGGTAGTTATTGACATATTGACATTCCTCGCTTTGATCATCATAGCACTCATTCGAATAACTACCAACATCATTGTTGTTGTCAAATTGCTCAAAATTACCTTGAGGTTGTTGTTGCCCTCTTTGCCTCCTTTTTAACATAGAAACACCTTCCATTGCATTGACTTGGCGCGGGTTTTGGACTTGTTGCAATTGCGCCTTCGCCAATTGATTCATAGTTGTTGTAAGCTCGGCAATAGCTTGGCCATGATCGTTCAATTCCTTGTGCAAATGGATGACCGTGGGGTCACCTTGGGGCACATTCGCTCGGCTTTGCCATGCCGAAGAGGTGTCGGCCATTTCATCAAGTACTTCACATGCCTCTTGGTAAGAAAGTTTCATAAAGTTCCCTCCGGCGAATTGGTTCACAATGCACTGATTCGTGGTGTTGATGCCCCGATAAAAAGTTTGTTGTATCATCGCCTCGGTCATGTCGTTATTAGGGCACTCCTTCACCATTGTTCTATATCTTTCCCATATTTCGTGCAAAGGTTCCGTTGGCATTTGCTTGAAAGCTAGAATCTCATCCCGAAGAGCCGCCATATGACTTGGAGAAAAGAACTTGGCAATAAATTTGTCCGCCAATTCATCCCATGTGGTGATAGAATGATTTGGGAGCCTTTCTAACCAATCCAACGCTTTACCCCGAAGAGAAAACGGGAAAAGCCTCAATCTCAACGCATCCTCTGACACGTTTGTTTGTTTGCTGCCCCAGCATGTATCTACGAACCCCTTCAAGTGCTTGTATGCATTTTGATCGGAGGCGCCCGTAAAATAACCTCGTTGCTCGAGCAAGGTCAACATGACATTTGTGATTTGAAAATTCCCCGCCCGGATTCGGTGAGGAACAATGGCACTCGCGTACCCTTGATTTGGGAGAACTCTTGGGACTGCTCTTGGCGGTGGCGGAGGAGGGTCTGGAATAGGATTGTTATCATTGGCCTGACGGCCTCTACGTGGAACTTGAGGTACGGGAACCTCATCATGATCAATATCTTCTACCTCCTCCCCCGCCATGGCATTGCCAATAGGGTCATTAGCATTTAAAGCCATAGTACCTGAATGATCGACACAAACAAAATTAGTAAACAAGAAGGAAAGAGAAGCAAAACACAAAACTAAACAAACAGATAGTCAATACCGTAAGCTCCCCGGCAACGACGCCAAAAAGTTGATCGCTGCCAACTCGACGCTACACTAAGGTAGGAAGAGCGGGTCGTGATAGCTTTTTCCCGAATAGTGGTTCGTGATCGAACTTCCACAGGGAGCTAGTAGTGGAGTTGTATTATCTGTCTAGTTTAGAGATGCGGTTGTACTCCTAATGTCACTTCAAACATTTTTGGTTTTCTTTGATTCTTATAACTACTATTATAAAACTAATGATTAAAACTAAATTATGCTACGAGAATATTGCTAAGTTGTATTTAATATAGAGAAAGGCACTAGGGTCGTGGCATTGCCTAGGTGGCTAATAGACACTAGGGTCGTGGCATTGCCTAGGTGGCTAATTAACGGATAGATGCTACTAAGGATAGATTGACATATTTGGGGCTTATTCTATAACCGTTGCACAATTGTACCCACTCTCACACCTCTCGGTAGAGAGAGTGATTTTGCCCAATTGACTCTCTCGAGACTAATTGGGTAGGCCAATTGGACCAAGCAACTAGGGTTCAAGTAGGGTGATTACTCTCTCGAGATTTAACCCGTTAATTGGGACTACCATTTCTCATGGGTCCATCCCAATTCCTTGTTGGGTCAATTTTGGGGTCATGGACTCTCTTTCTCAAGAAGAGTTAAACCCACAAAGCTAGAATCAGTGTTTGCAACCACCAATCCTTAATTAAAACATAAAATCAACCCAAATAACACACACCCAATATCAATCTAACTTTAGATGGCAACACCCATCAATTACCCACACTAGAGTTGAGCCACAACCCTAGCTAATGGGTTTAGCTACTCATGCTAGGTACAGAAATTAAAGAAATAGATGAAGAGCTAAGCATATTAATTAATTACTAAGAAGAAACTACGATAATAAAGAGCAAAAGTGCCAAAAATGGCTACAATATTCGGTCTCACGAGCTCAGCTGCGTTCAGAACATAAAACTTGACCTAAAAATGGAAAAAGGTCCTATTTATACTGGGCTGGAAAAACTGGACAAAAATACCTCTGCGGGGTCAGCGCAGACCTCGCAAACATGATCGCGGCCGCACTGGCTCTTGAACTCCTGGTTTCTGCTTCTCTGAAGTTGAGGACCGCGGACCGCGTGAAAATGTAGCGCGGCCGCGGTGGAAGTTGGCGCGGCCGCACAGAAATGAACGCAGGCCGCTTTGCTTGGAATTGGCCAAATTTTGGCTCTCTGAATCTCTGCTCCGCAGACCGCGTAAAAGAGTAGTGCGGATGCGGAGCCTGACTACGGACCGCGTGGAAATAACCGCGGCCGCGTAGCATGCTCCCTTGAATTTGCCATCCTCTGATCCTCCTAGTGCGGCCGCGTTCACGGTGCGCACTAGGTCCTCTTTTCCTCAACTTACTTAGTCTTTTACACTTGAGCAGGATTCACTCCTTTTTGAGCCGATATTTGACATTCGTCGCTTCGTCGATCAAACCTGCAATCAAGTACAACTTGTGAGCATTTTGGGACTATTTTGTAGCAATTTATAACCAAAGCATAGGCAAGTAGGGGCATAAAACACGTTAAAATCCTAACTTATCAACACCCCACAAGCTAAAACTCAAGATGCACACAACGAAAATGGCTGAATATGTAAAGAGAAACACACAAAAGAACTATCAAACAAGCCCGACAGGCACAACCCTCTATCAGTACTATACTACGAATCAGTATAACAAGAAAACAATTAAAGCATATGAACAATTCACAAGGATCTCATCCTGATATAACTTCCACCGCGGTACACAGCCGGTTCGAAAACATCGAATCACATGAAATCACGAGGGTCTCACCCTCAACTCTGAATCACAAATAGGATATACATCAAACCAACTGGAACCTTTTACTAGATAAATTTCTTCAACAATGTTACAACACGTACTGGCTCCCATACCGATGGAGCATAAAAATTCATAACCAACATACACAGGAATCACATCAAGCCTACCGTAATGGACAACAAGAATTCACTACTAGTCTTGTAACTCTTAATAATGAATGAAAACAATTGATAGGCTCGGCTACCACTCATAGGATCTCCCAACAGGGGCAACCACATAAACAGAATACTAAGTCATGAACTTACCCATAGGTGGAGCAAAAATAGGGGACTCACCCCGATAAACCAAATTGTAACAAAATACGGATGGTGCTGCTCTAGAACAAACCGAAATAATACCTGTATGACATCATCTGGAGCAACGGCCTCAAGCCTACCATATGAAACACATCAACGGGACGGGCCTCCCCCTCTTGGGCGCCCTCTACTCACCTGAATACCTCACTGTGACATATCTGCCCGAAGTATGGGACAATCTCTAACCATGTGGCTAGTATCTCCACACTCAAAGCAACCTCTCTGCTGATGTAGCAGTGGGAACTGTGTGGTATGGGTACTTTGAGTCCCATAAGCACTTGAAACACTGTGCGAAGCCTAAAGTGCAAACTGAACTGGCTGACCCATAAAACCTCTACCATGCCGGACCCTGCCTTCAAAATAAGGGCTAGTGGATCTCTCCGATCTACGAGGCCTCCTCGCCTCCCTGTACTCTCTCTCCTAATCTTGTCTGCCCTCTCTCTCCTGGCCCCACCTGTTGTCTCGCTCCTGGTCCCACATGCCTTTTGTTTACCATGAAAATGGTAATAACAATTAAATTTGTTAATGGGACTCTAAAAATACGTGATCTGTTTTTATGCTAGTTGTTTAAGCAGACGATGCTATATGTATGAAGTTTAGAGACGAAATGCGAGCTAAAATAGAGTTATAATTAAACCGATGAGCTAGCCAATCGGGGCCTCGGACAAACCGATGTCGACGCCCCCTTTTTCTAAAGCGAAATCGGGTTTACGACATTTGGGAAGACAACTCTATTCCCGTTTGGGAATTGGGTTTTGGAATTGAAGAGTCGCCACCTAATAATTAAGTGCATTAGGACACTAAGGGTTTTGAATTGGAAAACCAGAGTTCGGGTAAGGGCTAGAAATTATCTCGAGGGGAAGGTGTTAGGCACCCCTCAAGATCCACTAGTGTGGTTCCCGGTCATGCTATGTTGTGACTTTAATGTAAACAAGTATACAAATAAATTTACACATAAGGGTTGCAAACAAGCATGTTGGAATCTATAATTTGTTTGAGGGAGCGTCTAAGTGCAAGAATTAGTGAAGACATTGAATAAACACAGAAGAAAAAAGAGTTAGAAGGAAAAGGAATAATGCAGTGAAAAAATTAAAGGGGAGTTTTGGGGTAATTGAAAAGACAGAATTTATTGATACTAAACAAAGTAACGTAAGGAAAGTGGTCCTAGGTTTATAAATCACATGGGTAATCCACACAACACCGGTAACCAATCGTACACATAGTGTTATCGTGTGATCATCATCTCTATGTCTACCCTTCCCACTCCGTCAAGGTATTAATCGCGAAATGGTATCGCTACCTACAGCGTGCTATTACCCGTCCCACCTATCAGTCCTGGAGGCTTTTAGGACTACTAATCCTAAAGGGAGGAAGCTTGGCTTTTTAGAGGTTTAAAAGGATAAAATTCTAAGGCGACAATAAAAAACACATAATACACTTAATGGGGAGATAAAGCAATTAAAGGCTCAAGTAGGCCTCCTCATTTCGAGAAACGAATTGTTTAGCACGTCTTACACATACTGTTTAGGTCCTTGATTAAAATTAGCGTAGGAAGAATTGATCTACCACATATTTCCAGATAGGGAGTCCGAATTAGTCCTGCTTAGATGTAGTTGCAGAAAAACTGACGATTGATTAATTATCTAACTATCTATCTGCGTCAAACAGGGTCTATATGCATGATATCTATTAGTTCAAAGGCGGGGGAAGAACGAACTGATTGCAAAAAATATTTAAGTTACAGCATCGTAAGTTCTACGAGCACTTCAAACGAATTACTACCGATTTTAATCCTATAGACATGTTTTCTATGTGAAAATGCAGAATTGAGAGAATATACACCCTATAGGCATGGTATCTATGTGAAAATGCAAAATTGAGAAAATATACACCCTATAGGCATGGTATTTACGTGAAAATGAAGGATTGAGAAAATATACACCCTATAGGTATGGTATCTACCCCTTTGGCACGCATTCTATCCCATCCCTTTTCACTATACCCCAGTAGTTATTACAAAGTTCATTACAAAGCTTATGACAGACCAAGTGAATCAAAAGAATAAATAAAAATACATTAGTGATTACATCTACATCTAATCAGCCTAATCCAGACTCAAAGTCTAATAATATGAGATAAACCAACTTCCAGGATCGGATTTTTCAAAGCCTTTCTCTTATTTGGGATGTGTCTAAGTTCCAAGGAACTTCAAGAGTTCCAGGCAGTGCTTACACCCCAAATATTATTGCAGAACAGATTATAATGCAGTGTGGAAGGGCCAGCCCTCAAGTGTCCAAGTTCAAAGGGAACTCAAGGTCCCAAGGCAAGGCTCACAGGAGGGGGGCAGGACTTAAGGGCTTAGGAGTAAGTGTAAGTGCAATGAAAGGGAATTAGGGGGAGCCAGGGCAGGCTGGTGGTCATGCCCAGCAACTGGAATGCTGGTACACCCCTGACCAGCCGGTCAACTTAAAAAATTAAAGAGTTGGACCTTTTAAAGGTCAGGTTCAGCCTTGGACAGCAACTTGGATGCTGCCAAGCTATACCTTAACTCAATACACATAAGGGAATGGGGTATGGGAAATTGAAATAGGCTAGGATCCAAAGGATCCAGTTTAATCCATGACAATAACTTTGTATATTGCCATGTCTTAAACTACAGCCCAAGCACATAAAAGGGAATGAGGATAGGGATTCATTGCAGTAACAGATAGCCAAACATAAATAATCATTTTAAAACTGAACTCTATAAAGCACTAAATTAGGCATGGGCATAAAAGCTTGTAAGTAAACACATTGGAGTTTGATGCTTGAATCAAAAGTAGGACATACCAGTTCAGAAGAGCAAGTAGGAAGAAACAATAGATTTAGGGAAGCCAAATTGCAATCAAGAAGCAAGAGTGCAAGTTTTAGAAGAGAGTTGTGATGATTAAAAATCGTGTGTGTGTTAATGAAAGAGCAGGGTATTTATAATTGCAAACAGGTGTAGCAAATAAGGCAAGAATCATAGTTTAGTAATAATTAAGGAACTATGTACCAA
Organism: Nicotiana attenuata; assembly: GCF_001879085.1. NCBI lineage: Eukaryota > Viridiplantae > Streptophyta > Magnoliopsida > Solanales > Solanaceae > Nicotiana > Nicotiana attenuata. The sequence continues at coordinate 13,307 of NW_017676255.1, read as the reverse complement.
TTAAAATCAATCAGCCTATAGACTTCCTTTAATTAAGGAGTCCAAATTCAAACGGTAATGGGAAGAAGTTATTTAAGGAAGGAAATCAAGTAAATACCTCGTGCAAGGTAGACAAATAAGGGTAAATACATGGTGGTACTTGATTTGTAAAACAAGGAAAGGGAACCAGTAAAATAACCAGTAAAGAATCCCATTGAAAGCCTTGCTCGAGTCAGAAAAGAGGTAAAAGGAAAGTTTTAATTTAGGGAAAAATCAGTAACAATCAAATAAGCAACATTAAAGGAATGCAGAATCAATTAACAGTTGTCAAGACCTTTGAAAGAGAAGCTCTCGTATAAAACATATAGACATATCAAGTAAGAGGGTTTCAAAATCACAAACGCAGAAAAATGTTCAAATTCAATTCATAAACTCGAAGTGAGTCTGAGAGTTCAAGGTTTCAAAGTAGAACCCTTGTCCAAACATAAAACCAAATTTAGCCAAAGAAAAACCCCAAATCCTAGGGTTTTTAAACTCGAATTTGATACAGAGATGAAGAGGCAAACTATTGAGATGAGCTCAAAGACCTTTTCAGAGTCTCATGAGAAGCATACAAGTACAATAACAAGTAGAACATAGGAACCAGTACAGGAAACAAGTTTCAAGAAAGCTTGAAAATTAAATGAGTTCAGGTAGTGTAAACTTAAAGAAACAGTCGATGAAACACATCTAGAAAGAATCCAGGCGAAGTCCGTTAAAGGCAAACAAAAGATCAAAACTCAGTAGGAAAATACAGTAGAGGAACATATAAGATAGACATGAGAGAGCATGGTGAAAAACCAGTATGAGATAGAACGGAGCATAATAAAATAAATTTCATAACAAGGCAAATATAAGAACACACGAAAGGCATGTGAGTCACAAAAGAGCCAGTAAGAACATAGCAGGGATCGATTCACTCCAAGAAAAGAGAAGAAGAAGAGTCAGAAACATTTTAAGGACTTTCCAGAAACCCTAATCGAAAAGAAGTGCTNAAGTATACAAATAAATTTACACATAAGGGTTGCAAACAAGCATGTCTGAATCTATAATTTATTTGAGAGAGAGTCTAAGTGCAAGAATTAGTCAAGACATTGAATAAACAAAGAAGAAAAAGTTAGAAGGAAAAGGAATAATGCAATGAAAATATTAAAGGGGAGTTTTGGGGTAATTGAAAAGACAGAATTTATTGATACTAAACAAAGTAACATAAGGAAAGGGGTCCTAGGTTTATAAATCACATGGATCATCCACACAACACCGGTAACCAATCGTACGCATAGTGTTATCGTGTGATCATCATCTCTATGTCTACCCTTCCCACTCCGTCAAGGTATTAATCGCGAAATGGTATCGCTACCTACAGCGTGCTATTACCCGTCCCACCTATCAGTCCTGGAGGCTTTTATGACTACTAATCCTAAAGGGAGGAAGCTTGGCTTTTTAGAGGTTTAAAAGGATAAAATTCTAAGGCGACAATCAAAAACACATAATACACTTAATGGGGAGATAAAGCAATTAAAGGCTCAAGTAGGCCTCCTCATTTAGAGAAACGAATTGTTTAGCACGTCTTACACATACTGTTTAGGTCCTTGATTAAAATTAGCGTAGGAAGAATTGATCTACCACATATTTCCAGATAGGGAGTCCGAATTAGTCCTGCTTAGATGTAGTTGCAGAAAAACTGACGATTGATTAATTATCTAACTATCTATCTGCGTTAAACAGGGTCTATATGCATGATATCTATTAGTTCAAAGACGGGGGAAGAACGAACTGATTGCAAAAATATTTAAGTTACAGTATCGTAAGTTCTGCGAGCACTTTAAACGAATTACTACTGATTTTAAAGATGAGTGGGCAATTTCAGATTTTAATCGATTACTCATAGGCATGCTTTCTAGGTGTTACGAATTTTGTTATGCAGAGATCTTCTAAGCAGGTCATTGATATGATTGGTTTATTTTAGGCCCTATCAGTGGAATTGCCTAATCACAGAGGCACGTGTAAAAATGCAGGAAAAATCTTATTGGCATATTATCTACGTGATGTGCAGAATTTAAGCAGTGGTTTATTGACATAGTATATATTGCAAAGTGCAGAAAACCTATGAGCATGGTATCTATGTGAAGAATGCAGCATTTTAAAGTATTAATCCTATAGACATGTTTTCTATGTGAAAATGCAGAATTGAGAAAGTATACACCCTATAGGCATGGTATCTACGTGAAAATGCAGAATTGAGAAAATATATAGGCATGGTATCTACGTGAAAATGCAGAATTGGGAAAATATACACCCTATAGGCATGGTATCTACCCCTTTGGCATGCATTCTATCCCATCCCTTTTCACTATAGCCTAGTAGTTATTACAAGGTTCATTACAAAGCTTATGACAGACCAAGTGAATCAAAGAATAAATGAAAATACATCAGTGATTACATCTACATCTAATCAGCCTAATCCAGACTCAAAGTCTAATAATATGAGATAAACCAACTTCCAGGACCGGATTTTTTCAAAGCCTTCTCTTATTTGGGATGTGTCAAAGTTACAAGGAACTTCAAGAGTTCCAGGCAGTGCTTACACCCCAAATATTATTGCAGAACAGATTATAGTGCAGTGTGGAAGGGCCATCCCACAAGTGTCCAAGTTCAAAGGGAACTCAAGGTCCCAAGGCAAGGCTCACAGGAGGGGGGCAGGACTTAAGGGCTTAGGAGTAAGTGTAAGTGCAATGAAAAGGAATTAGGGGGAGCCAGGGCAGGCTGGTGGTCATGCCTAGCAACTGGAATGCTGGCACACCCCTGACCAGCTGGTCAGCTTAAAAATTAGAGAGTTAGGACCCTTTGAGGGTCAGGTTCAGCCATGGACAACAATTTAGAGGCTGCCAGGCTATACCTTAACTCTATACACATAAGGGAAATGGGGTTATGGGAGACTGAAAGAGGCTGGGGATCCAAAGGACCCAGTCTTAATCCATGACAACAACTTTGTATATTGCCATATCTTAAACTACACCCCAATCACATAAAGGGGAATGGGGATAGGGATTCATTGCAGTAACAGATAGCCAAACATAAGTAATCATTTTAAAGTTGAACTCTACAAAGCAGTAAAGTAGGCATGGGCATAAAAGCTTGTAAGTAAACACATTGGATTTTGATGCTTGAATCAAAAGTAGGACATACCAGTTCAGAAGAGCAAGTAGGAAGAAACAGTAGATTTAGGGAAGCCAAATTGCAATCAAGAAGCAAGAGTGTAAGTTTTAGAAGAGAGTTGTGATGATTAAAAATCGTGTGTGTGTTAATGAAAGAGCAGGGTATTTATAATTGCAAACAGGTGTAGCAAATAAGGCAAGAATCATAGTTTAGTAATAATTAAGGAACTATGTACCAATTAAAATCAATCAGCATATAGACTTCCTTTAATTACGGAGTCCAAATTCAAACGGTAATGGGCAGAAGTTATTTAAGGAAGAAAATCAAGTAAATACCTCGTGCAAGGTAGACAAATAAGGGTAAATACATGGTGGTACTTGATTTGTAAAACAAGGAAAGGGAATCAGTAAAATAACCAGTAAAGAATCCCATTGAAAGCCTTGCTCGAGTCAAAAAAGAGGTAAAAGGAAAGTTTTAATTTAGCGAAAAATCAGTAACAATCAAATAAGCAACATTAAAGGAATTCAGAATCAATTAACAGTTGGCAAGACCTTTGAAAGAGAAGCTCTCGTATAAAACACACAGACATGTCAAGCAAGAGGGTTTCAAAATTACAAACGCAGAAAAAGGTTCAAATTCAATTCATAAACTCGAAGTGAGTCTGAGAGTTCAAGGTTTCAAAGTAGAACCCTTGTCCAGACATAAAACCAAATTTAGCCAAAGAAAACCCCCAAATCCTAGGGTTTTTAAACTTGAATTTGATACAGAGATGAAGAGGCAAACTATCGAGATGAGCTCAGAGACCCTTTCAGAGTCTCATGAGAAGCATACAAGCACAATATCAAGTAGAACATAGGAACTGGTACAGGAAACAAATTTCAAGAAAGCTTGAAATTTAAATGAGTTCAGGTAGTGTAAACTTAAAGAAACAGTCGATGAAACACATCTAGAAAGAATCCATGCGAAGTCCGGTAAAGGCAAACAAAGGATCAAAACTCAGTAGGAAAACACAGTAGAGGAACACATAAGATAGACATGAGAGAGCATGGTGAAAAACCAGTATGAGATAGAACGGAGCATAATAAAATAAACTCCATAACAAAGCAAATATAAGAACACACAAAAGGCATGTGAGTCAGAAAAGAGCCAGTAAGAACATAGCAGGGATCGATTCACACCAAGAAAAGAGAAGAAGAAGAGTCAGAAACACTTTAAGGACTTTCTAGAAACCCTAATCGAAAAGAAGTGCTTTTTGAAAGAAAATCGGAAAAAAGGTTTAAGAAACTTAAGCAACAGTGCAAACATGTAACAGATCTAAAATAATCGGAGAGAACCTCGATATTTAGGGATCCAGATGAACCCTAGAGATGAGAAAGGCTGCGAAAATACCCGATCCAAGTCGGATAATATCATAAACAGGCTCAAAAGACCAAGAGCCACCGGAGCAAGGCCGGAATCTTCGAATCAGTGAAGGCCTGGGTGAAGACCCTCGAGGTCTGGCCTTGATCCTTCAAACAACAGGCATGCAGGAGCGATAGGAGGTGGGTATAGGCTGTCCATGGCCTGAGAAGCCATGGACGCCGGTGAAAACATGGTGGAACAGGTAGGGGAGGCTAGGGTTCCGGGGAGCCTTGAGAGAATTTGGGAGGTGAAGAGAGTTCAAAGGCGGCACATCTGATAGAGTGAATTAGGGTTAAGGGGGTATGAGAATTAAAAAGTAAAGAACGGATCATGGCCGTTGATCAAAATGATCAACGGCTAGGATTAAAAAAGAAGCTGGTCGGGTCTGAAAACGGGTCGTGGGGTTTGGGTTAAAATTTGAAGTTGGGTCGTTTAATTAGGGTGGAATTGGGGGTTAAATTGAGGCTGTAATTGAAATAGAAATGGTTATGTGTTAAATAGCCAATTTTCCCCCTTTTATTTTTTAAAATAGTTAAAATGATTTTAAAAATAAATTAAAAGCATTGAACTAATTAATAATATATATATATTGATCTAAAAATACTGGGAATGCTTTTGTAATTGTAAAATGCTGTTAATCGTAAAATAGGCTATAATTGCAATTATATGCAATTTAGCTTTAAAAATACCAAATAAATTTATAAAAATATGCAAAAATCACCTTAATTATATTTTGGTGTAGATACGAGAATAGAAATAAATTATTCACCAAAGTAATAATTTTGGGAACAATTATTGGATTTTGTACTGCCAAAATAGACAATAATTAATTTTTAAAATCTTAAAAAATTAGGAAAAAATACCAAAACTCTTGAGCATGATTATATATGCATACACATGCTATTTTGAAAGTATTTTGAGTGTAAAATACATAGGGAAAAATTGGGTATCAACAGCTGCCCCTCTTTACCTGGGAAGGATGAAAGAGTTGTCGGGTAAAGATATGATGACCAATTTTGACCGAGAGAGACGACTTGCAAAGGTTTTGACCGAGCTCTAGTTTCTGATCTGCCTACATATCCCTGGTTTTACAGGAATCAGGTCATGTGTAGTTCGGGGTACATCGACGGAGTATGCCAATGGAGGTTTTTGAAGAGACGGACGCAATATTTAGGTTAGGAAGGGTGGTCAGGGACTGATGGGTTGCGAGAACCGGAGCGAGATCGCTCTTGCTGTAATGGCCGTTGCCAGCTGATGTACCTTCAATTGAGTAATACAAGCATATCGTGCAGAATTTAAACGTGATGCAAGTTCCCGTTGGACCATGAATGCTGTCTTTGGACGGTTAGGATGACATCCTCAAACCACGACGTCCTGGGCCGTGAAGCGCATAATAAAGGATTCTCAGGCTATGAAATGATGTTCTCGAGCTATGAAAATGATGTCTCCAAACCATGATGCCTTTGAATAATGATATGCAGAAGACAAAAGTGGGGTCCTCAGGCCATGGCATGGCGTTCTCGGGCTATGAAAATGGTGCCTCCGAACAATGACGCCTTTGGACAATTTGGCAATCTTTCAGCCCATGAAATGCAGGATTTGGCGATGTTTTAGCCGATGAAATGCAAGATTTGGCGATGTTTCAGCCGATGTAAAGCATAAATATAAATGGCGATATTTCGGCCGACATAGAAAATTTGAATAAAATTGGCGATGTTTCAGCCGACATAGAGATTTAAATATAGTTGGCAATATTTCAGCCATGCAAAGATTTGAATAAAATTGGCGATATTTCAGCCGGTGCAAAGATTCAAATAGTTTTGGCGATATTTCAGCCGATGCTAAGATTAAATAAAGTTGGCGATATTTCAGCCGATGCAAGATTTAAACGAAGTGGCAGTATTTCAGCCGATGCGAGATTTAAATGAAGTGGCGATATTTCAGCCGATGCAGGATTTAAATGAGGTGGCGATATTTCAGCCATACAAAGTGTAAATAAAATGGCAATCTTTCAGCCAATGCAAGGATTCAAATAGGGTTGGCGATATTTCAGCCGATGCAAAGATTTAAATAAATTGGCGATATTTCAGCCATGCAGAGATTTAAATAAAATTGGCGATATTTCAGCCGACAGGTGGAGACAATGCTTAGTCTCGGAAGGTAGAAATGTAGCCTTATGCAATGCAAGAAAATGCAGGATGGAGGTAGAGCTTAACCTCGGAAGGCAGAAAGGTAGCCTTATGCAATGCGTAGGAATGCAGGATGGAGGTAGTGCTTAACCTCGAAAGGCAGAAAGGTAGCCTTATGCAATGTAGGAAATGCAGATGGAGGTAGAGCTTAACCTCGGAAGGTAGAAAGCTAGTCTTATGCAATGCAGAGAATGCAGATGGAGACAGAGCTTAGTCTCGGAAGGCAGAAAGGTAGCCTTATGCAATGCAAGAAAATGCAGGATGGAGACAGTGCTTAGTCTCGGAAGGCAGAAAGGTAGCCTTATGCAATGCCAGAAAATGCAGGATGGAGACGGTGCTTAGTCTCGGAAGGCAGAAAAGTAGCCTTATGCAAAAATGCAGGAATTAAAAGGGCGAATAGTAATGGAATCTCTTAGCTGGTAGATGATAGCTGATAGCTGATTGCATCATTGTGGCTGCTGGGGATGTTGTGTACGGATAGCATTTGTAAATAGGTGATGATTCTGAGAAGTTGCATTCTTGAGAAAGTATGAGTGCATAAATATATCTAATGACATTGCGAATTGAGTGCCTGCATCCAAAGAAAAATCGTGAGTTTTGTAAAAGGGGGAAGGTTAGTTCGTCTTCTCGTGGCCTTTGCTCGTCCTGCTTGACGTTGTGTATCATTGGGGTAGCGTTGCTAAACACAACAATTTGGATAATAGTCATGCATGATTTAGTAAAATAATGTAACTTAAATACATAAATGAAAATAATAGTCTTCTTTTTAGATGAACCGACGACTGCGACGCGGTTCAAGACATTGCAACCTATCTTGCTCCGGAATTTTGAGGGTCCTCCTCAAAATTCTGCCCCAGTTTACTGGGCTGGTGCTTCCGACGGCTGTGTGCGACGAATGGCTGAAAATCAACTTCGGAATTTTGAGGGTCCTCCTCAAAATTCTGCCCCAGTTTTCAATGTCGGGGAAAATGAAAATTTGTTGAATTGTGACCGAACCCATAGGGCTGCCTACGTATCCCCTCTTAAATGGGAATCAGGTCAGGCGTAGTTCAAATACATCATATAAAGATTACACATAGTAGCGCTTGACTGCATCTGAGTTGATTGGCTTTGGCCAGACTTCTCCATCCATTTCTTCGAGTATGAGGGCTCCTCCGGTTAGAACCCGGTGAACCATGTGCGGACCTTGCCAATTCGGAGAGCACTTTCCTTTGGCTTCGTCTTGGTGCGAAAAAATCTTCTTTAGTACTAACTACCCTGGCGCGAACTGTCTTGGCCTGACTCTCTTGTTGAAGGCTCTGGTTATTCTATTCTGATTAAAGCTGACCATGGCAAACTGCATTCAGTCTTTTCTCGTCTATAAGGGCTAATTGCTCATAGAGACTCTTTACCCATTCTGCATCTTCAAGTTCTGCTTCCTGCATAATTCTCAGGGAGGGAATCTCTTCTTCGGCTGGGATGACTGCCTCGGTGCCGTAAACCAACATATAAGGAGTCACCCCAGTTGATGTGCAGACGGTAGTACGGTATCCCAATAGAGCAAATGATAGCTTCTCATGCCACTGCTTGTGTTTTTATATCATTTTCCTTAGTATCTTTTTGATGTTCTTGTTGGCTGCTTCTACAGCTCCATTCATCTGAGGTCTGTAGGCTGTAGAATTCTTGTGCTTGATCCTGAAGGTTTCACACATTGTTTTTATCACGTCGTTGTTGAGATTGGAACCATTATCAGTGATGATTGACTCTGGGACGCCGAATCGGCAAATGATACGATCGCGGACAAAGTCTGCCACGACCTTCTTGGTCACTGCATTATACGATGCTGCTTCAACCCATTTGTTGAATTAATCAATCGCCACTAGAATGAACCTGTGCCCGTTTGATGCGGAAGGCTCGATAGGTCCGATGACATCCATTCCCCAAGCGGCGAACGGCCATGGTGAGCTTGTTGCATTGAGCTCGTTAGGAGGCACCTTTATCATGTCTGCATGGATTTGGCAACGATGACATTTCCAAACATACTGGACGCAGTCTGTCTCCATAGTCATCCAGAAATAACCAGCTCGGAGTATTTTCTTGGCTAAGACAAAACCATTCATATGCGGACCACAAGCCTCTGCATGAACTTCTTCCAACAACCTGGAGGCTTCCTTTGCTTCGACACATCTTAGCAGTCCCAAATCGGGAGTCCTCCTGTACAGGATTCCTCCGCTGTGAAAGAAGTGATTGGATAACCTCCACAGTGTGCGCTTTTGAGTAGTGTTTGCAAGTTCTGGATACTCTCCTGTTGACAGACACTTCTTAATGTCATGAAACCATGGTTTTCCATCTGCTTCTTCCTCGACATGAGTACAGTAGGCGGGTTGATCCTGGATTTTTACTGGGATGGGATCAATGAAGTTCTTATTCGGATGTTGAATCATGGATGATAGAGTGGCCAATGCATCGGCGAACTCATTCTGTACTCTGGGAACATGCCGGAATTCTGTCTTTGTAAACCTGTTCCTCAATTCTTGTACGTGATGCAAATATGGGAGTATCTTGGAGTTCTTGGTTGCCCATTCTTCCCGAACCTGATGTATGAGCAAGTCGGAATCCCCAATCACTAGTAACTCCAGAACGTTCATGTCAATGGCCAGCTTGAGCCCCAAGATGCAGGCTTCGTACTCGGCCATGTTGTTGGTGCACGGGAACCTGAGTTTGGCGGACACCGGATAGTGCTGCCCTGTTTCTGATACTAGAACTGCTCCTATGCGTTCTTTAAAGTTTGTTGCTCCGTCGAAGAACATTCTCCAGCCATCATAGGGTTCTGCAAGGTCTTCTCCTATGAAAGAAACCTTCTTATCGGGAAAATACGTCTTTAGAGGCTCGTATTCTCCGCCCACGGGGTTTTCGGCAAGATGATCGGCTAGTGCCTGTCCTTTGATTGTTTTCTGAGTCACGTAGACGATATCAAACTCACTCAGCAGGATTTGCCATTTGGTTAGCTTGCCCATGGGCATGGGCTTCTGAAAGATGTACTTCAGCGGATCCATCCTTGATATGAGATAAGTAGTGTAGGCACAGAAATAATGCCTCAACTTTTGAGCTACCCAAGTCAGAGCACAACATGTGCGCTCTAATAGAGAATACCGGGCCTCGTACGGGGTAAACTTCTTACTGAGATAGTAGATGGCTTGCTCCTTTCTCCCCGTTTCATCGTGTTGTCCCAGAACACAACCGAATACTCCATCCAATACTGCAAGGTAGAGCAATAGAGGTCTACCTAGTTCTGGCGGAACCAAGACGGGTGGCATTGAAAGGTATTCCTTGATTCTGTCAAATGCTTTCTGGCAATCATCAGTCCATTTGGTAGCAGCGTCCTTCTTCAACATTTTAAAGATGGGTTCACAAATGACAGTGGACTGAGCTGTGAATCGGCTGATATAGTTGAGTCTCCCCAGGAAACTCATAACCTCTTTCTTGCTCTTTGGAGGTAGTAATTCTTGAATGGCTTTGACCTTTGATGGATCGAGTTCTATTCCCCGTCGACTTACGATGAACCCAAGCAGTTTTCCGGCTGGAACCCCGAATGCACACTTGGAGGGATTCAGTTTCAAGTTGTACCTTCTCAATCTGTTGAAGAACTTTCTTAAATCCTCCATGTGGTCAGTGGCTTTCTTGGATTTAATGATGACATCATCTACATACACCTCGATCTTCCTCTGTATCATGTCATGGAAAATAGTAGTCATGGCCCTCATGTAGGTGGCCCCAGCATTCTTTAATCCAAACGGAATCATCTTGTAACAATACATTCCCCACGGCGTAATGAAAGCCGTTTTCTCCGCGTCTTCTTCGTCCATCCATATCTGATGGTACCCAGCAAAACAATCGACGAATGACTGCATCTCGTGCTTAGCGCAGTTGTCAATTAGGATGTGTATGTTCGGCAAGGGGAAGTCATCTTTTGGACTGGCCCGATTGAGGTCCCGGTAGTCGACACAGACTCTGACCTTCCCGTCCTTCTTTGGCACTGGCACAATGTTGGCTAACTATGTTGGATACTCCACTACCCTGAGAACCTTCGCTTTGACTTGTTTGGTGACTTCTTCCTCGATTTTCAAACTCATGTTTGGCTTGAACTTCCTGAGCTTCTGCTTTACCGGCGGACATGTCGGATCTGTCGGCAGTTTATGAGCTACAATAGATGTACTGAGACCGATCATATCATCATACGACCAGGCAAATATGTCCTCATATTCTTTTAAGAATTCCGTGTACTCTTCCTTTTCTGATGGTGACAGGTGAACACTGATGCGCGTTTCCTTGACATTCTCTGTATCCCCCAGGTTGACGACCTCGGTTTCGTCCAGGTTAGACTTAGGCCTATTCTCAAAGTTCTCAACCTCTTTAATGACCTCTTCTGGTATCTCATCCTCTTCTGAGTCTATATCCGTTTGTTGCGTTACCTCGTCGCATGTCACACTCGTCGGTTCATCAAGATAAGTAATAGTAATGCTGTGTAAAAGTAAAATAAATGATAGAGAAAAATAATAAGAGTGAGACATATATAAGAAACTGAAATGCTTTGATAAATTCCAAAATTGTTTTGAACATCGGAGCTTTTTTCAAAATTTAAAGATAATACTGAAGGGAAATCAACTAGCGAAAAGTAAAAGATAATGCATAATGCTTTGTTCAGCCTTGCTACCCCGAAGCTCTCCGGGCCTTAGTGGTTCCGATGGACTAGTTGTTGAGGCGCTCCCCTTGGCTCACCGCCTGTATGGAAGGGCCTTCCTCCCCTTCCTCCTCGAGAATGACGTGACGGTCTATATCGTCATCTTCCAAAAACAGGTTCTTCATTGCGGCTAATGTTTCATCTTCCTTTGACCCATATAAGATGTCTGCCGGCTGGAAAGTCTGCTCCAGGCGGGGTATCGTGTGCTCCAGCGGATAGTAAGGGCCGCGCCATGGTGGCGACCAGTTCCTGAATTCTTGCCAAGTGTATCCATACCCTAACTCGAAAGTGGTGCCATGCTTCTTCAGTTTGATAGGCTTGGTGATTCCCTGGAGGTTCTCGCCGAGCCCTTTGCCAGGTTCATACCTGCTCCAGTTTAGTATACTCTCTATCTTGTTATCCCACCACTTATCTTTGTCCACGGCGTTGACTCGCTCAATCTGGTGGTAGGTTTCTCCTCCTAGTTTCCTTCTTCCTTCAATTGCTGGGATGGTTTGACGACTGTATATGAGGTTACTCCCATCACCATGAATAATCACCTCTTGGTGATTCCACTCGAACTTCACTGCTTGGAGCAGGGTTGAGGCTACGGCTCCAGCGGCATGGATCCAAGGTCGTCCTAGTAGTAAGTTGTAGGATGCTGGGATGTCTATTACTTGAAAATCAACATCGAACCAAGTTGGCCCCATTTGAAAACATAAACTGATTTCCCCAATAGTGGACCTTTGGGAGCCATCGGAAGCTTTGACGTTGATAGCCCCATCCTTGATTTCATGCAGACTCTTCCCCAATGTTCTGAGGGTCACCAGTGGACAAATGTTGAGGTTGGACCCTCCGTCAATCAAAGTCCTGGTGATGAAATAGTCCTCGCATTGCACGGTGATGTGCAACGCTTTGTTGTGGCCCAAACCTTCAGGGGGCAACTCATCCTCGTGGAAAGTGATTTTATGACTCTCTAATACCTGCCCGACCATGTTTGCCATCTCTCCTCCAGTTATATTGCTGGGTACGTATGCCTCGCTTAATATCTTCATCAGGGCGTTCTTGTGTGTCTCGGAGCTTTGCAGTAGAGCTAGAATGGAGATCTGTGCTGGTGTTTTGTTTAATTGGTTGACAACTGAGTATTCTTTTGCCTGTATCTTCCGCCAGAGATCATCGGGCCCAGTTTCAATAGGCCGTCCAGAGGCCTGCTTACTTGTTTCAACTATGTACTCTGGAGTATAAATTCTGCCAGTCCTGGTCATACTCTGCGCTGCAATTGCTTCTCCAGACCTAGTCTTTCCCTTCCTTCATGCCTCGGTGGTGTAATCCCAAGGAATGGCCTGTGTATGGAATGGCGTTACGGCTGACATTGCCACAGGAATGGGCACTCTCATTTTGGGAGGCAACACAGCAACTTCGAATGGTGCAGGTGCTTTTGGAGACCCAAACTCCACCTCAATTGGCTCTACAGTCTTTATGGAGGACGGTGTTTCAAACTCGAGAGGCACGGACATATTTACTTCAGCATCCCAAGAGGGCTGGATCTGGACTACGATTGGATTTAATGTGACTGTTGGTTTCTTGGGCTCGTCACCTTCGGCAATTAATCCAATTGACCCTTTGGGGTCCCAATCATCTTCTACTTCGATCATATGCACACCACCACCCTTATGATCAGGCAAAGGATTGTTGCGAACATTGGGAGCAGGTTCCTTGTCCACGATGATTTTGTTGTCAATTAGAGCTTGGATTTTGTCTTTCAGAGATCGACACTCATCAATGGTATGCCCTTTAATTCCGGAATGGTATGCACATGTTTTGTTTTGGTAGTTGTACCG